>NW_006922438.1:611246-619903 GCF_000298275.1 Orycteropus afer afer
TATTGTAAATGGTATTGTTTCCTTTGTTTCTTTTTCAGAGGTCTCTTTGTTGGTGTAGAGGAATTCAGATGATTTTTGTATCTTGACTTTATATCCTGTAACTTTCATGAATCAGTAGTTTTTAGTAATAGTACTGGTACTATTATTTCCAGTAGGGTTTTTTGTTGTTGTTGTTGAGTCTTTGTGTTTTCTATGTATAGGATCCTATCGTCTGCAAACAGAGATAGTTTTACTTTCTCTTTGCAAATTTGTATGCCTTTTATTTCTCTTTCTTGCCTTATTTCCCTGGCCAGGACTTCCAACACAATGTCTATTACTACTTCTAATAGAGGGCATCCCTGTCTGGTTCCTATTTGTAAGGGGAGCGCATTGAGTCTTTCTCCATTAATAATGATGTTGACCTTTGGCTTTGCATATATGACCTTTATTATGTTGAGGAATTTTCCTTCTATCCCTAATTTGCTGAGAGTTCTGAACAGAAAAGGATGTTGGATTTTATCAAATGCATTTTCTGCATTGATTGCTATAATCATATGGTTCTTTACTTTTGTTTTGTTTATGTGGTGAGTTACATCGATTGTTTTTCTGATATTGAAGCATCCTTGCATACCCAGTATGAATCCCCACTTGGTCATGATATATTATTTTTTTTGATATGTTGTTGGATTCTGTTGACTAGGATTTTGTTGAAGATTTTTGCATCTACATTCATAAGGGATATTGGTCTGTAGTTTTCCTTTTTAGTGGTGTCATTCCCTGGTTTTGGTATTAGTGTTATGCTTGCTTCATAAAATGAGTTTGGGAGTATTCTATCTTTTTCTATGTTCTGAGATAACTTAAGTAGTATAGATGTCGACTCTTCCCTGAATATTTGGTATAATTCTCCAGTGAAGCCATCAGGGCCAGGACCTTTCTTTGTGGAGATATTTTTTATGACCTGTTCAATTTCTTATTTCATTATATGGGTCTGTTCATGTATTTTATATCTGAGTGGGATAGTTTAGGTAGGTCTTGTGATTCTAGAAACTTGTCCTCCATCTGTTCTAGGTTCTCAAATCTGTTGGAGTACAGTTTTTCATAATATTCTGTTAGTACCTTTTTTCTTTCAGTGGGTAATGTTGTGATGACACCCGTCTCATTTACTATTCTTGTAATTTGCATCTTCTCTTTCTTTTCCTTTGTTAGATTTGCCAATTCTTTGTCAATTTTGTTAATCCTTTCAAAGATTGAGCAGCATTTTGAACTCTGCTCTTTAGTTATTTTATCTTGTCATTTCTTCCATTTGCTTTAGCTACTCTCCTTTTGAGAGCAAGTTTCATAGTCTCTTTTGACATCCATTTTGGTATTTTCTTTCTTCCCTGTTTTTTAATGACCTTTTGCTTTGTTTGTGTATGATGTTTTTGATGTCATCTCACAACTTGTCTGGTTTTCAGTCATTGGTGTCCAATGCATCAAGTCTATTCTTCTGATGGTAACTAAATTCAAGTGGGATATGATCAAAGTAGGGGCTCCGGTAGCATAGTGCCTAAGACACTTGACTGCTAACCAGAAGGCTGGCGGTTCAAACCCACCAGACATTACTCAGAAGGAAGGTTGGACAATCTATTTTTCTAATGATACCGCCTCAGAAACCCAAGGAGTGGTGGCTATGAGTGGGGTCCAACTCAATAGCACATAAGAAAACCAACATGATCAAAGTCATATTTGGGTTCTCATGGACTAGTTTTACTTTTCTTCAGCTTTACCTTGAACTTGCACATGTGCAATTGATAGTTTGTTCCACGATCAGCTCCTTGTCTTGTTTTTACTGAAGATGTTGAGACTCTCCATTTTCTCTGTCCACAGATGTAGTCAGTATGATTCTTGTGTATTCTATCTGCTGAAGTCCACATGTATAGCTGCCTTTGTTGTTGCTGCTGAAAAAATGGTATTTGCAATGAATAAGTCATTGATTTTGCAAAATTGTATCATGGGATCTCTGGTGTCATTTCTATCACCAAGGCCATGTCTTCCAACTATCAAAGATTCTTTTTGTTTCCAACTTTCACATTCCAGTCACCAGTAATAATCAATACATCTTCATTGCATGTTTGGTCTATTTAAAAAATCTTCAATTTCTTCATCTTTGGCTTTAGTAATTGGTGCATAAATTTTAATAATAGACACACTAACTGACCTTCATTGTAGGGTTATAAATATTATCCTATCATTGACAGAATTGTACTTCAGTATAGAACTTGAAATGTTCTTTTTGATGATGAATGTGATGCCATTTTACTTTATTTTGCCATTCCTGGTATAGTAGATCATGTTGTTATTGTTGTTATGTGCCGTGAAGTCAGACCTGACTCATAGTGACCCCCCCCCCTTGGGTTTCTGAGGCAGTATCACTATGGAAGTAGATTGCCTCATCTTCCTTCCAAGGAGTGGCTGGTGGGTAGTAGATCATATGATTGTCTAATTCAAAATGATAAATACCAGTGCATTTTACCTCACTAATGCCTAGGATGTTGATCTTCATGAATTCCATTTCTTTTTTGACAGTTCTCCTAGATTCATACTTTGTATGTTCCACTTTCTAATTATTAATGGATATTTGCAGCTGTTTCTTCCCATTTTGACTTGTGCCTCATCAGCAAATGAAGGTCCCAAAAGCTTTACTTTAACCATGTCATTAAGGTTGACTCTGCTTTGAGGAGACAGCTGTGCCCCAGTCATATTTTGTGTGCCATTCCACTAAGCTTAAATTGAGCCATCCTGGAGCCAGACAGGGGGACTTAACTACCCCAAAAAAGAAAATATGGGAGTGGAGTGTGTGCTTTGGACCCAAATCCCTGTCCTTAGAACTTTCTAGGTCCAGGAAAGAGAGGCAAAGAACTGTAAAACCAGAGATAGCATGAGACAATGAGAAGTGGCACCAACCAGAGAAATGGCAACAGCAGAACCCAAGGAACAGTGGAAGATGACAGTGGACTTCCTGGTCCATGGAGTGAGAAAGGTGAGTACCTACAGGCAGGAGGCTTGCTTGTGGAATAGAGTGCCTCTGGGCACTTGACAGAGTTAGGTTCACCAACGCAGGGAGTAAGAGAGTTGAGTGTCTTCAAGTAGGACAACTGGGGCGACTCTGGGCATTTATTAGTGAGCTAAAGATCTTAGTAACACTTGCCTGAACAAGGCAGAGGCTAGGCTGACCCAAGATACCTGAGGTGCTGAGGGTTGAGGGACAAGAGCCTGTGGACAAGGCTAAGAGGCTGTCCTGACTGAAGAATTATATCCTAAGTCTTTCCTAATTCTGAATTTTAACCTGTTACTTACCTAATAAATCCCTTAATTATGAGTATTGGCTGAGAGTTCTGTGTGGCTGTTGCATCAGATTAGTGAACCCTGTTGAGAATGCCATGGGAGGGATGGTTGGTGTCAGAACTGGCAGAAAGGTTGGTGGTAGGATGTATTTCTGACCTCTGCTTCATAGGAATCACACTTGAGCTGCTGCTGATGATGATGGTGAGTGTCCCTGCTTGTGACTTAGAGGAGGCCAGAAGTTAGAGGAGTCACATGTTTTCAGTGCCCTCCTTACACTATAGCATGTTAGCGTGCCACGATTTCATAAATGTTAACAGAAGACATGAGAATCTTGGATCAGAGACAAAAGGAGATTTTATGATTCACAGCAACATCAGAGACCAGAGTATCTACATTTTCTTTTGTCCATTCCAGGAGCCCTAGTTCCCATTGTGGGAACAGGAAAAAATGAGGGATTATAAGGAAGAAACCTTGAACCTAAGAACCTCAGTTTTTCTAATGGACTTCAAGCAAACCTATATAACATTTGCCAAAGAGGGAAACATTCTCTTTACCACACTGGACAGCACACACACCTATCCTTTGCTCTGAAGAGAGACACTACCTCCATTTTCCAGAACTGTGCATTATACAAACATCCTTGAAAAGGTAGTTCATAACAAAAAGCTGTCGTGCCTCTGAACTCATGGATAATTGTCTCCCAACACACTCTTATTTTCCACATTTTCTCCCTCAGGTTATCATGTCTGAAAGCCTTTTATTGAGTTTGGTGAAAAAAGGAAAATCAAGAAATAACTCTATAATCAATGTGTTCCCACTGTTCTTAGAAATGTGTATTACTCAACAAAGGGTAAGTCTTACTTGTCATGCCTTTCAGAATATCCCTTAGTCATTCCACCTATTTAGGTTTCTCTGAATCTGTTATTTCCTCTCTCTTTGACTCTTTGAGGAAATTCAAACACCCCCCCCTCTTAATTAGGGAGAGAATTTAGTTTTCTCTTTGCTTTACCCTCTCTTTGAAACCACAGCCTGGACTGTAGTGGAAGTAATGCACTGTAGTCTCCATACTAAACAGGATCCATGCAGGAATTTTCCTAAATAAAAAAGAAAAGAAAACAAGCTCCACTTCAGATTGCTGTTGGCACTTCCCTGAAAACCAAAGCCACTGCATTTGGTAAACTTAGAATTTACCTTCAGACCTTTCTCTCTACCTTAACACCTTTTAGGGAAACAGAGAAACGTTTTCTACTCAGCATGAACACACAGAGGGTGTTCTGAGTTGCATCCCTATACTTTTCTTTTAATCTTCATGATTAAAGTAAAGAAATTTACATTATGAACTGTTGGAATAAAACAGACTTCTGATGTTAAAAGAAGAATGACATGAACCGTATAGTTACTTCCAGTGCTTATGTGCTGCCTCCGTTGGTAGCTATTCTCTTTAATTATGTAATTTTAAGAAACACATTATGTTATCCACTTGCTTGATTAGTGGTTTAGGTAGAATTTATCTGGGGGGGATACCCAGTAAAATTACATGGAAGAAAATTTAGATTTTCCAACATGAAGGCAAGGCACTGTTATCCATATTTTACAAATAGTTAAATCATAATACAAATAAATGAAATGATTTTAATATACACATTATATAAGTGGAACAGTTGGAAAATAGCATTAATGATTATTGGTTTCTCATCCCTAGATAAAGTTTATTGCTTCAAAAAACAAGTGACACTAATACCAAAAACAAAGGGAGTAATCATGAAAGAGCCATTTTTATCACAGCAAAGAAAATGAGGAAGTAAGGGGAAATGAATATGGGTTTCATTTAAAATATGCTAAAATTGCATCTAAATGGCTGAGGGTGAGAGTCTTCTAACTTTGCAAACCAGCTAAAACAAAACAAAACAAACCCACTACCATGGAGTCTATTCCAACTCATAGTCACCCCCACTGGGTTTCTAAGGCAGTAAATCACGGAAGTAGATTCCCCCATCTTCCTTTTATGGAATAGCCAGTTTGAACCTCCAATGACCTTCTGGTTAGCAGTCAAATAAATGCCTTAGGCCCTGTACCACCAGAGCTGTTTATCACAGGTTATGTGATCAGAATCAGTTAACTGATGGACAAGCTATCTCTGCATTTATATGTCCTCTGCATAGCAAACTGTATGTGCATTACTCACTGAATCCCTGCACTTGTTTGGATGTATTTAGCCTATCATTTCTTATCAGCCAAATGTAAAATAGTCAGGAATATGTAAATGATAAATTAGGTTAGATTGAACTAACTGGTCATGAATTGAGATTAATTAAATTACTTAGTTTAACATCATCGTGCTAAAACCATGGGGAGTCATGCAGTTAAACACAGCAAGAAAATAAGCTGTGATTGAAATGAATGATAAGTATGATTGTCTATCACCAAGGAAAATTGTCTACAGCAATTATGACCTAAAGTGTCTCTTACACAATAATGTGCTGCTAAGTATCATCTCTCAGTTTCAGGGAGTGAGACAAGTAGTCTCCTAGTTTCCTGTAAGCACTCTTAAAAGGTTTTTTTGTGGGTGTGTGTGTGATTTGGGTGAAAAATTACAAGCAAATTCACTTTCCATACAGCAGTTCACATACCCTTTGTCTCATAACATTGACCACAATTCACCACAATGCAACAGCTCCCCTCCCACTTCCTCCTGACAATCACCTCTTCCCAATGTCCACCCCTCCATGCACCCCTGCCCCTTGAGCTGTCTCCCTGTGCATGAACAGCCCTTCTTTCTCCCATGATTGTTCTCTCCAAGGAGTGTATCTACCCCAGGTAAGTGTTCAACTCCTATGCCTGTCTTTTGTTTGGCTGGAAGGCACAGGTATGGGTTCAATTCCAGACCTGAAGGGCAGCTAAGGACCATCATCTCAGTGGTTCCACCAGGCTCTATCAGACCAGCAAATCTGGTCCCCTCTTAAAGGGATTTTATAGTAATCTGCTTTGCACAGTTTCTAATATTTAATAAGGGAGAAATAAACATTAGTTTTTCATTGCAATGGCTTATGAAAAATTTGAAACAGTTAATTATACAAAGCTTTATATGAAATACGGAAAAATTTCAAAGGAAAAGTTGTGGCTTATGGAACAGAATGGAAGGAAGATTGGGCAATGTACTTTCTGTAGAGATACTTCCTTAGAAACCCAAGGAAGGATTGCTGTGAGTCGAGATTGACTCATCGGCAGTGAGGTTTTTTTTTTGGATGGACCTAAAAACCAAACTCGCTACCACTGAGTCAATTCTGACTCACAATGACCCTATAAGAGTAGGTAGAATTACCCTATAGGGCAAGGCTGAATGAAAAGCTTTATGGAAACAGACTGCCTTGTCTTTTATCCACAGAGAAACGGATACGTTTGTACAACCAACCTTTGGTTAGTAGCCAAATGCTGTAACCACTGTACCACTAGAGTTCCTTGTCAATAAAGCCAAATTATTTATAGCCTTTTTACATATTTCTTTCCCTTAAATTAATTGGCTATTCTGTTTTGTTGTTGTTGTTGTTATGTGCCATCGAGTCGGCCCGACTCATAGCGACCCCTCCTTGGGTTTCCGAGGCAGTATCACTACGGAAGTAGGATTGCCCAACCTTCCTTCTATTAACTTTGTATTTTTATTTTTGAACACAATTATAAGTAATATTTAGAATGTGGCTTGTGTTCACTTAAGACATTCTTATGTAGGAATTTCTGAAATGACTGGGACAGAAAAATTGGAAGTCTATTTCCTGGGAACATCCTCACTCTTGAAGAACCCTGTGTAAAGTGCTGTCAGCTGGATGAATGAAGTATTTGTCCTGAAATAAGTAAACATTTTCTTTGATGACATTGACATTTTGTCTTCCTCTCTATCTGACCTTGGCCTTTCAGTTTCCATGTATATAATCTTGTTCCTGTTCTACTCAGATATTTGATCACCCACCTTAACCTTCTTTTTGGCTTCTTTCCTTGGTATTGATCCAGGGGCTCACAATTTTCTCCTGACTTTTAGGAGTTATTATTGATGCTTATTTGCTTGCTTTGTTTTGATCCAGATTCACTCTGAATCCATATTTAGTGGCTTTTGGACTCTGGAATCTGGCTCCATCCACCAAGTTCTTTTCAAAGAACTCGCTACAAGACACGTGTTCAAAACAAACAATTTTTGATCTGATCTCCTGACTTCTCAACTTCTTGAGTCTTGCTCCTTTTCTACTGCTGCTTTTGGGATGTGAGGGTTGCCTCTATTTGTGCTTTTAATATACCTACAACCAAAGGCAGGAAAAGCGTAACTGTGAGTAATTGTTCACGGGTAAAGGCTAAGTCTATTCCTTAGTGATTGTTCAATCTGTGCCTGGACTTTGTGTATTGAGAATGTTGTGAATAGATCATGGAAGTAGTATCCTCTATACTCTAGAAAATAACATTCTACCTGGGGAATGAAAAATGCAGTCCATCAACTAAATGGGTATTTTCCTTGTATGCCATATATCCTTAAAGTTTTCTATTACATTGATGCTTTGAAGTCAAGTAGAAAAAAAATGGTCTATTTTGTTAACCATGCAGGAGTATTAAACTAACAAACTAACATATCTTATTTTGTGTGGCTATTATCCAATCTTAGTAGAAGGAATCATATATAAGGGATAGAAATAATAACTCGACACACATAAATGTATACATTTAAAATTATTTATTCATATAACATTAAATAATTTTGTTTATTTTTCTAATAAAAATATTTAGAAGCTTAGATAAATAACCTGTATTTTGTTCAGACATTTTCTTAAAAAATTATATTTCAAACATGAATAACTGGAAATAATTTTATCAAAAATAAAGAAAATGTGCTTGGTTAATGAAGCTAAGCTGCTTATTTAAAAAATGAAACTAATTGCAAATAATTTGCTGTTGATTTAGCATTCTTAGATTGGTAATGGAAGCATTGCTGTCATAAGTAAAAAACACAAAAATGTGTACAAAAGATAACATCTTTCACCAGCAACTGAATATGCCATCTAAACAGGTTTAGAATTTCAACAATAAAGGCATATTCTCTAACTGCACTTTTTTTTTTGTGTGTGATTTGGGTGAAGGTTTACAGAGCAAATTGACTTTCCATACAGCAGTTCATATACACTTTGTCTCATGACACTGACCACAGTTTACCACAACACAACAGCTCCCCCCCACCTCCTCCCCACAGTTACCTCTTCCCAGTGTCCATCCCTCCATACATTCCTGCCCCCTAAGTTGTCTCCCTGTGCATAAGCAGCCCTTCTTTCTCCCATGATTATTCTCTTCAAGGAGTGTATCTACTTGAGGTAAATGTT
>NW_006922438.1:636942-641611 GCF_000298275.1 Orycteropus afer afer
GGCTCAACCTCAGGAAAAAATTCCTCTTGTTAGAGGGTCACAAATTTCCGCTAATTTCAGACACACTCAAAGGTCCTGCCTCCGTGGCCCCACAGTACCAAAGCATAGCTCCAAAGCAAAATTCAGGGACTGCGCTCAGCCACAGTTTCTTTGTTCTCCGTGCCCCTTCTGCCCGCGATGCTGACTCAAACCAGTCAGACCACCAATGGCTGGCTCTGGAGTTTGTCTGTGATACCGCCCACCTCCAGCACCAAAGATGCGCGCAATTTCAGGTGTGTTGGATTCAGGGGAGTGCCTGAGCAGGATCTTACTTATGACATATTTATTTGTAAGACCGTGGCTCTATCTCAGGAAAGATTCGTATTATTAGAGGGTCACAAATTTCTGCCAATTTCATGCACACTCAAAGCCCCTGCCTCCACAGCCCCACTGTGTCAAAGCATGGCTCCAGGGCAAAATTAGAGTGAGTGTGCTCAGCTGTGCTTTTTCTGCTCTCTGTCTGCTCCATCTGCCTGTGGTGGTAATGCAATCCAGCTTGACTGGCAATGGTTGGCTCTGGAGTTTGTCTGTAATACCGCCCACCTGTAACGCCAAAGATGCATGCAATTTCAGGTGTTTTGGACTCGGGGAGTGCCTGAGCAGGCTCTTACTTATGACGTATTTATTTGCAAGACCGCAGCTCAATCTCGGGAAAGATTCTTATTATTGTTGTTGCTGTTGTTATGTGCCGTCGAGTCAGCCCCAACTCATAGTGACCCCTCCTTGGGTTTCCGAGGCCGTATCACTATGGAAGTAGGATTCCCCAACCTTCCTTCCGAGGAGTGGCTGGTGGGTTTGAGTCACCAGCCTTCTGGTTAGCAGGCAAGTGCCTTAGGCACTAATTTCTGCCGATGTCATGCACATTCAAAGCCCCCGCCTCCATGGCCCCACAGCACCGAAGCATGGCTCCAGGGCAAAATTCAAGTGAGTGCACTCAGCTGAGGTTTTTCTGCTCTCCATGCCCCATCTGCTCGCGGTGGCAATGCAATCCCACCCAACTGGCAATGGTCGGCTCTGGAGTTTTTCTGCAATAACGCCCACCTGTGGCACCAAAGGTGCCCACAATTTTAGCTGTGGTGGATTTGGCAGAGTAACTGCCAGTGATCTGCAGTCCTGAGAAACATGGGAAAGAAAAGCACAGTGTCTCCCACTCTGACCCAAACCAGCTCTGTAATCTGCTGGGAGGGGAGGAAGTTAGCCTTTCTGGTGCACCAGTGAGATCTCCACCTGTGTGAGAGCAATGGTGTCCATGTCCCGCTGTCCCCTCACCTCCCAAATTACCAACAAAATCAGCCGCTGGAGACAGGTCTTTGCTGCTGCCCACTGTAATATTGTATTGATCACTGGTAAGCTGCTATAATTGATCTCATTCTTGGCTCAGACATCTCAAGCTGCCGCCTCTGCCCAGGAAACAGTGATTGCCCCAGAAAGGTTTCCAATGGTCTCTCTTAGGTGCCTGTTCATCTTCCAGCAGTAGCTCTTTCCTGAAAAAAATAAAAAAATCTCCCTGTACCTTTCCTCCAATTCTGCTCTTCTATGTTTGGTGCAATCTGGATCAGTGAGCTGTGCAGAGTGCCAAAAATCTCAATTCAAACTGTTGTACCTAGTTCTTAAAGTTCTTAGATGCCAGAGGGAAAAAACACAGTGCTCACTGGCGAGACTCCATTTTGAATCTCCTGACTGCACATTTTTGTGTTAGAAATTAAAAGCTTTCTTCTAGAGGGTTTGCTCCTATTTTTTTCTTTGACAATCTTTAGAGTTTTACATTAAGGTCTTTCATCCATTTTGAGAGAGTTTTGTAAATGATGAGAGATATGGATCCTGTTTCATATTTCTGCAAATGGATGTCCAGTTTTGCCAGCACCATTTGCTAAAGAGACAATCTCTTCTCCGTTTCATGGGTTTCACTATTTGTCAAAGATCAGCTGTCCATTGGTGGGGGGTGGATTCACTTCTGAGCTCTCTATTCCAATGGTCTATGTGTCTGTTCACTATCTCAACAGTGAAAAGATAAACACTTCAATTAAAAATGGGCAGAGGAATTGAACAGACACTTCAAGAAAAAAGACTTTCAGGCAGCCAACAAACATGAAGAAATGTTCATGATCCTTGGCCATTAGGGAGTTGTAAATCAAATCAATAGTGAGACATCTTTGTTACCTAAAAGCAGATCCATGTCTTGTGTGACTTTCCCCAGTAGAGACCATACTGAAGTGAGGGAAAGAGAGATCTTTATTCTTTAGTGTGCTCAGGGAGATAGATAGGAATTTCTCCTAAGATTCTATCTGGCCTCTGGGTGTGGCTTGCTGTTTTTGTAGATTGTTGAGCCAACAAAGTAACATAATTACAGGTTTGGATGCATGCTAAACATACATAAACATTGTAAGTATGTGTAGTTGCAAAAACTTACATCTCATTATCATGTAAGCATGTTTCATTATCATACTAACTCTCTGCCCAAGGATGTGATTTTTACCATGCTAATCTACTTCTACAAATCTTTACTGCCTCAGAAACCCAAAGGGGGTCTCTATGAGTTGGAATTGACTCAATGGCAGTGAGTTTGGTTTGTGTGTGTGTGTGTGTGATTTGGGTAAAAGTTTACAAAGTAAGTTTTGTGTTTTTTGTAATGTATCCTTTTAACTACTAGCACTAAACATTGCTTGTGTCATAAAAGTTAATCAATGGTGTTGATATGAGTAAAGGAAAAAACAATACAAGAAAAGCATGAGAGTAGCAAAAGTCCAGAAGACAACAGACAACAGAGTGGCAGGGATCTCAGGTAAGAGAGGGATGCAGGCCCCACCCCCAAGAGGCAGGAAGCAGCAAGATTTCAAACAGCTAAGGAAGACAAATTTGTCTGTCAGTATGTCATACTGTGGTGGCTTGTGTGTTGCTGTGAGGCTTGAGCCTATGCCACTGGTGTTTCAAATGCCAGCAAGGTTGCACATGATATACAGGTTTCAACACAAGTTACAGACTGAGATAGACCAGGAAGAAGTAAGAAGCCATCCACTTCTCAAAGAATTGGCCAGGGAAAAGCTTATGAATATCAGAGAAACACTATCTGATACATTATTGTGCAACTTCATGAATAGCCCAGAAACATTATCTGATGCAGTGCAGAAGGATGTGCCCCTTAGGTTGGAAGTCTCTCAAAATACCACTGGGAAAGAGCTGCCTCATCAGAGTAGAAACAACCTTAATGACATGGATAAAGTAAAGATTTTGAGACCTCCATTTGCTGATGTGGCATGAGTCAAATTGAGGAGAAACAGCTGCAAGCATCCACTAATAATTGGAACATGGAATGTACGAAATATGAATCTAGAAAAGTTGGAAACTGTCAAATATGAAATGGAACACATAAAGACTGATATCCTAGACATTACTGAGCTGAAATGGATCTTTTTTAGCCATTTTGAATCAGACAACCATATTATCTACTACACCAGAAATGGCAATTTGAAGATGATGTGTGTGGCATTCATCATCACAAAGGATGTTTCAAGACCTGTCCTGAAGTACAATGCTATCAGTGATAGGATAATATCCATATGCCTACAAGGAAGACCAGTTAATATGGCTCTTTTTCAAATTTATGCACCAACCACCAAAGCCAAAGATGAGGAAATTGAGTATTTTGATCAACTTCTGCAGTCTGAAATTGCCACAACATGCAATCAAGATGTGTTAATTATCACTGGTGCCTGGAATACAAAAGTTAGAAGCAAAGAAGAATCACCAGTAGTTGGAAAATTTGGTCTTGGTGACAGAAATAGCCCTGTAGATTGCATGATAGAACTTTGCAAGACCAATGACTTACTCATTGCAAATATCTTTTTGCAACAACACAAATGGCATCTGTACATGTGGACTTCACCAGATGGAATTCACAAGAATGAGATTGACTGAATCTGTGGCAAGAGGCAATGGAAAAGCTCAATATCTTTAGCCAAAACAAGGCCAGGAGCTGATTGTAGAACAGACTTCATCTGCTCAAATGCAAGTTCAAGACAATTGAAGTTGAAGACAATTAAAACAAGTCCATAAGAGCCAAAATGTGACCTGGAATACGTCCCTCCTGAATTTAGAGACCATCTAAACAGTAGAATTGATGCATTGAACACCAATGACCGAAAACCAGAATTGTGATATGACATCAAGAACATCACCCATGAAGAAAGCAAGCAAGAGGGCATTATAAAGATGAGAATGGACAGAACGAGCAAAATATATAGTCAGAAGAGATCTGAAATGTGCCCTTGAGCAGAGAGTAGCTAAAGCAAATAGAAGAAATGACAAGATAAAACAGCTGAACAGAAGAGTCAAAGAACAGCTCGAGCAGACAAAGACAATTACTATAATGAAATGTGCAAAGACCTGGAGTTAGAAAACCAGAAGGAAAGAACAGGCTCAGCATTTTTCAAGCTGAAAGAACTGAGGAAAAAATTAAGCCTCAAGTTGCAATATTGAAAGATTCTGTGGGCAAAATATTGACTGATGCAGGAAGCTTCAAAAGAAGTTGGAAGGAATGGGCAGAAGACATGAATAGACACTTCACCAAGGAGGATATTCAAGCGGCCAACAAACATATGAAGAAATGCTCATGATCATTAGCTATTAGAGA
>NW_006922438.1:643466-644705 GCF_000298275.1 Orycteropus afer afer
AAAAAAAAAAAAAGAAGAAGAAGTTGGAAGGAATACACAGAGTCACTGTATCAAAAAGAACAGGTTGATCATCCATTTCAGGAAGTTGCATATGATCAAGAATCAATGGTACTGAAAGAAGAAGTCAAAGCTGCAATGAAGGAATTGGCAAAGAACAAGGCTCCAAGAATTGATGGAATATCCATTGAGATGTTTCAACAAAGAGATGTCCCACTGGAGGCACTCACTCGGTCATGCCAAGAGATGTGGAAGACAGCTACCTGGCCAACTGACTGGAATAGATCTATATTTGTACCCATTCCAAAGAAAGATTATCCCACAGAATGTGGAAATTATCAAGCAATATAATTAATATCACATCCAAGTAAAATCTGCTGAAGATAATTCAAAAACAGTTGCAGCAGTATATTGACAGAGAACTTCCAGAAATACAAGCTGGTTTCAGGAGAGAGTATGGAAATAGGATTTCATTGTTGATGTCAAATGGATCTTGGCTCAAAGCAAAGAAACCAGAAAGATGTTTACTTGTGTTTTATTGACTAGGCAAAAGCATTTGATTGTGTGGATCACAACAAATTATGGGTAACATTGAGAAGAATGGGGATTCCAGAACATCTGATTGTACTCATGAGGAAACTGTACATAGACCAGGAGGCTGTCTTTTGAACAGACAAGGGGACACTGCTTGTTTTAAAATCAAGAAGAGAGTTTGTCAGGGTTGTATCTTTTCACTATACTTGTTCAATCTGTATGCTGAACAAATAATCTAAGAACCTGGACTATATGAAGATGAATGTGGCATCAGGATTAGAGGAAGAATCACTAACAACTTGCTATAAACTGATGACACAACTTTGCTTGCTGAAAGTGAGGATGACTTGAAACACTAACTGATGAAGATTGAAGAATACAGTCTGCAATTTGGATTACATCTCAATATAAAGAAAACAAAAATCCTCACAACTGGACCTATAAGCAGCATCATGATAAATGGAGAAAAGGTTTGGTTCTACAATAGATGCCAATGGAAGCAGCAGTCAGGATATCAGACGATGTATAGCACTGGGCAAGTTGGCTGCAAAGGACCTCTTTTACATGCTAAGGAGAAAAGATGTCTCCTTGAGGACTAAGATGCACCTGACAGAAGCCATGTTTTCAATTGTCTCGTATGCATGTGAGAGCTGGGCAATGAATAAATAAGACCAAAGAAGAATTGATGCTTTTGAGTTGTGGAGCTGG
>NW_006922438.1:645095-647986 GCF_000298275.1 Orycteropus afer afer
GACTCGACAGCACCTCACAACAACAATATGATCAAAGTCCTCTGTTGTTCAGCTGGCTATGAGAAGGGCTTCTACACATTGTAACAGGACATTGTTCTGTACCTGGAGCCTCTTAGGTCTTTGGTTAGGTTAGCCAGACATATGATGGGGCTATTTATGTGATAATACATCCCAACACAGTTGTGCCTTGGGGCCATCTTGCAATTTTTCCCATTTAAAAGCAAACAGCTCTTGACTTTGTTCTACCAGGTGCAAAGGACCTTCATCTTTTCGATCTAAAGCGGTGAACCGTGAGTAATCACCTGGCAATGTTGACAGTAAAGTATATGGATGGCAAACAACAGGGTAGACAGTCACCACAATCTGGTTAATGGCTTGGACATCTTAACAAACCAATATTCTCCTGTTTTGGGCTTTTTACAGGCAGGATGGGAATATTGTATGGTGACTGACAGGACTGAAGAAGCTCATGTTGGAGACATCTCAAAATGAACTTTGTCTCACGGTTGATTAGGTACTATTTTATGTGGGGCAACCCAACACCAGGTACTAGTTCAATGTATACTGGAGTAACATACTTGGCCTTTCCTGGTATCTCATTAACCCATACCCATGGCCTGACAGTTTGCTCCACTTCTTTGGGATGATGGCTTCTGGTGATTGAATGGTTAGGAGTGAAGGTTATAGTATCCAGTTATGCTCAGGGGGAGCAGTTAAAGACAACTTTTCATTAGTAAAACTTATTTGCACTTGGTTTTACTTGCAACCTGACATATAAAGAAAGCTGTATGATGAAATTTTTCTCCCAGTTTACATTCCATTTGCTAGATAAAGTTTTGAATAATTTCTCTCCTGGTAACTCCCACAACTGGTAGTCCCTTCTTAGACAAAAGTTCTTTCAAATTCTTTAATATTGAACGGGTTGCACCAGTATTAATTAAAAATTCAGTAATGAGCGGCTCAGAGGGAGAGATGGAAAACTTTTGTTCAGTCTCCCAGCACCTGTCAATTGGAGTCCTCATGTGCAGTATGAGTTGTTCTTAAACACATGCTCTGAGGAGTCTCATCCACTAGATCAGATCCCACAAGTCTGATAAATATTCCCTTCATTATTGTCTTTCTTTGAGGTTAGAACATTCCCACTTCCAGTGTCCTTCATGTTTACACCACGTACACTGATTATTTCCTAACTTATGCCTGTTCACTGAAGGGTTCTTCTCTCTCAGAAGTGCTCTTCTTCCATTATTTTCTTGCCTCAGAGCTGCTGCTCATAAAGGAAATGGAACTTTCATCTCTTGACTTTCCTTTGTTTCTTATGTCTTCTCTGTTAGTATATATTTTAAAGGCTATTTCTATTAACTGAGGAATTCCCATTGCCACATATCCTCTTTCTGTAGCTTTCCCCTAATGCCTGGAACACTTTGTCATATGAAAATCAAATTGACCATTTGTGCATTCTCTGGGGCCTCCAGGTCTGAATCAGTAAACTGCCTAAAGACTATAAAAAATCATTCAAGAAATGTTGATGGGTCTTTTTCTGATTCTTGCTTGATTTCGTTAGGGTAATTGTTCCTCCAATTCCAACTGGTAAATGGGCGATAAACGCAATGCATTCACGTGGCTCCCCTCCAGCTGCACCCTCTGGGTTAACATAGGAACCTGCTTAAGTGGGTGAAGCCCTGTTGGTTTGCTCACTATTCCTGGTCTGAAGAGGTGACACTCTGAGTATGTGGAGGTGAGAGAAATCCTGCTCCAAGGAGCCTTCAGGAGCTGAGGGAGGGTTTATGACGGCCCTAGACTGGGCATAAAGAAGAGTATGGGGGGGTCTCATAAAATAACCTTCCTTATCTTCTTCCTTTTCTGCATAAAAAATTGAAAGTTTATTTCCTTTTGCACCATAATTTTTGTTTCTGCAATGCCATAAAACCATAAAATCCTCTACAGGGAACTTTTCACCCCATTTTCCTTCTCTTGCACTAAACAAATCTAGTTACAGAATAGTACCAAATTTACAGATCCATTTATTCGTCATCTCTTCATTTGTACTGAGGGCAAGCAGTATTACAAAGAAACTTCATTTTAGATGTCTTTATAGGGTCACTTTTTAAAATGGGACCAACACTTACAGATATACCCTAATGGGCTGCATTCCAGAATATGACTCTGTGCACCATCCATTATTGTAAGAGCACCTTTGTTTCATCTACATTTAAAGCTTCATGGGCTAAGTTTACTTGGTCCCCATCTTAAACCACAAAGATGAACCTAATAGGATTTATCTTTCACTCTCTGAAGGGACCCAAGTCCCTCTTCCTGGAACATCCAGGAAAGCCATCTCTTTGTCTCACTGCCAGCATTGCCTTTGGGTTGCTAATGGCTCTTCTTGTTCTCTGAGCTACTAGTAAGCCCTGGAAAAGATGAAGCATGTAATACTTCTCCTAATCATTCATGTGCCTCTGATCACTTTCGAACATTTAGTTCTAAAAAGAAAGGGAAAATGTGGCTTTTAAAAATGGATTTTCATATTCTGGATCTCAAGGTTTATGCATTTTTCACTGATCTAAACTCAATATTATTGAGAAAAATTAATAATTCTCTTGAATATGATATCTTATTTTTAATATTACAATGTTTATGTAGCAGAGGTGAAAGTAGAGTTTAATAGCAATAAGACAGCATAAACCAAGGTTTTAAATTTAAAACTTGAATCACATATACCAGATATGGAGGAAAATTTATTATAAAAATCCATTATCCTAGACTCTGAATGCATTATCCTAGAATCTATGATATTTCTAACAACTCTGTCTTTCCTTGCCATGTTTGCAATGCTTAATATATAAAGTATGATGGACAACTTCATACATCCAAAATATGGTAAAACACAGTGC
>NW_006922438.1:649431-650494 GCF_000298275.1 Orycteropus afer afer
TGGTGATTCAAACCCACCAGCCACTCCTTGGAAGGAAGGTTGGGCAATCTATTTCTGTAGTGATACTGCCTCAGAAACCCAAGGAGAGGTCACTATGAGTTGGGGCTGACTTGATCACACATAACAACAACAACAACAGGCTTTAATGAGCTGAAACGTACTGGTATTGGCTATTTTGAATCAGACAAATCTTTTGACCTACTAGGCCAGGAATGCCAAATTGAAGAGGAATGGTGTCACATTCATTGTCACAAAAAATGTTTCAAGATCTATCCTGAAGTACAATGCTGTCAATGATAGGATAATATCCACACTCCTACAAGGAAGACCAGTTGGTTCAAATTTATACATCAACCACTAAAGCCAAAGACGAGGAAATGGAAGATTTTTACAACCTCTGCATTCTGAAGTAAAGCAAACATGGCGTCAAGATGGGTTGATTATCACTGGTGATTGGACTCACTGGTAGCTGGAAAATATGGCCTTGGGGAAAGAAACTACTCTGGAGATTGTGTGATAGAATTTTGCAAGACCAATGACTTATTCATTGCAAATACATTTTTTCAACAACATAAACAGTGGCTCTACATATGGACCTCACTAGGTAGACTACACAGGAATCAGATCAACTACATATGTGGAAAGAGGCATTGGAGAAGCTCATTCACTTCAGCCAAAACAAGGCCAGGAGATGATGGTGGAACAAACCATCAATTGCTCTTATTCAAGTTCAAGTTCAAGTTGGATAAAGTGAAAACAAGTACATGAGAGCAAAAACCTGACCTTGATTATATCCCACCTGAATTTAGAGACTTGAAGCAATGAGCACCAATGACAGAAAACCATATGAGTTCTGGGATGACATCTAGAACATCATACATGAAAAAAACAAAAGGTCATTAGAAAGACAGTAAAGGAAGAAAAGATCAAAAAGAATGTCAGAAGAGGCTCTGAAACTTGCTCCTGAACAGAGAGTAACTAAAGTCAGTGGAAGAAATGAAAAGATGAAAGAGCTAAACAAAAGATTTCAAAGAGCAACTTGAAAAAGCAAAAAAAAAAAAAA
>NW_006922438.1:651279-654757 GCF_000298275.1 Orycteropus afer afer
AAAGCAAAGAATACCAGAAAGATGTTTACTTGTGTTTTATTGACTATGCAAAAGCATTAGATTGTGTGGATCATAACAAAATATGAATAACATTAAGAATGGGAATTCCAGGACACTTAATTGTGCTACTGAAGAGCCTGTACATAAACCAAGAGGATGTCATTAGAACAAGGGATAATTCATGATTTAAAATCAGGAAGTGTGTGCCTCAGGGTTGAATCCTTCTACCATAATTATTCCATCTGTTTGCTGAGCAAATAATTTGAGAAGATGGGCTACATGAAGAACCCAGTTTCAGGCTTAGAAGAAGATTCATTAACAACCTGTGATATGCAGATGACACAACCTTACTTGCTGAAAGTGGGGATGACTTGAAGCACTTACTGATGAAGATTAAAGATTGTAGTATGCATTACACTTCAACATGAAGAAAATGGAAATCCTCACAACTGGATCAATAAGTAGCATTATGATAAATGGAGAAAAAGTTGAAATTGTCAAAGATTTTATTTTACTTGGATTCATAATCAACACCCATGGAAGAACCAGTCAAGAAGTCAGATGTCATTGTGTACTGTGCAAATGTGCTAAAAAAGACCTCTTTAAATTCTTGAAGAGCAAAGATATCACTTTGAAGACTAAGGTGCATCCAGCCCAAGCCATGGTATTTTCAATAGCCTCATATGCGTGTGCAAGTTGAACAGTCAATAAGGAAGACCACACAAGAGTTGATGCTTTTGAACTGTGATGGGGAATATTGAGAATACCATGGAATGCCTTAAGAATGAACACATCTGTCCTGGACAAAATGTAGCCAGAATGCTCCTTGGCCAGACTTCATCTCACCTACTTTGGTTATGTTGTCAGGAGGGACCAGTCTCTTGGAGAAGGATATCATGCTTGGTAAAGTGAAGCGGCAGCAAAGAAGGGTAAGACTCTCAATGAGATGGATTGACACAGTGGCTGCAATGATGTGCTCAACTATAGCAAGAATTGTGAAGATGGCAGTGTTTCAATCTGTTGTTATGAGTAGGAGCTGACTCAATGGCATCTAACAGCAATGGTGTGTGTGAAAGGAGATGCAGGCTTAAATACTGCTTGCTAAAATTGCTTGAATTTGAAATGTTAAACAACTAAATTAATGATAATATATTATCTGAGAGGCATAAGGCAGATAGTCCTTATCTCATTTATAAGAGAATCAATAATTAATATCTAAAATTGACAAATCATAAAATATTGGTAAATGATATTATTGTTTATAGATATGAAGGTAATCATCAAATGAACTCAATGAAATTGAAAGAAGTTGACTATGATAGAGGAAGAACTTAAATTAGAGGTGGAAGAAAAGAGTAAGATTGATGCAGAGTTTTTTCTCTTCATCATAAATATTTCTGTATTACTATTGATTTTTTAAAAATAAGTAAGCAATTTTCTTTAGAGTATAATATGTTGCTCTGGTGGCATAGTACCTAAGGCATCTGACTGCTAACAGGAAGGCTGGAGGTTCAAATCCACAAGCCACTCCTCAGGAGGAAGTTTGGGCAATCTACTTGTGTAGTAATACTGCCTCGGAAACCCAAGGAGGGGTCGCTATGAGTCGGATGCGACTTCACGATAGTGTATTACATTGTAGTGTAGAACTTAGCTTTGTACATGTGTATTTGTGTGTTGTTTAGTCTGCTCTACCACAATAATTAACAGCTTTTTGAGTCATAAGTCTGTGATCAAAAAAAAAAACAACAGAAATAAAAATTATGTACTTTCATCATTACATATCAAATCAAAAGCAAAATCACCAAGAAAAATGCCTACCAACAGATTCGGGGATTCCAGTGGCAATCACCTTCAAGCTAATTAATTGAGCAAAATATTTTTCTAAATAGAAGGCCACAAACTAGCATTAAATGATATAACATTTGGTTACATTGAAAATCATCCAGCATCCACGTCTAGGACTCATTTGAACATAACCAGGCACATCCATTCAGTTAATAGTCCCTGGGAAACACACATTTGATTGAACCTCCTAAGTACATAATTGAAAATAAATTCAGTTGAGTGATTCTTTTTGGAGTAGATATCAAGTGGGTAAAAGTATGGAAGCAATTTGACATGAGAACTCTGAGTGTGATTCTGTATATATGCAAATGTTCTCCCATAAAAGCTGCCTTAAGACATCATTGAGTGCATTGCATGGTTGGAATGGTTGAATTAATTAATTTATATCATAGGATAGAATAAGTGAGTCAAAAAGACACTTATTTAACTGCTGTAAAGTTTGAGGTAGAAAAAGGAAAACAATGTTCAGATATCATTCGATAGCTCTACATAATGACATTATAAGGAAAAAAAAAATCTGTTGCTGTGCTGAACTGAAGTTGGATGCTATTTAGTAAGATTTAACTGTGGACATTGGATCCTGCTAAATATATTGGCTAATAACTGTAAGAAATATTTGGTACTAAGATAAGTCCCACTGAGTGTTATCAAGCATTAAATGAATCTGCATAAATTACCTGACTAGGAAGCACAGCTGCTGCTGTCTCTGGTATGCATCCAGAGGGACTGCTGCCCAGATGTCCACATTTCTCTGACTCTCAGACCATCGACCAGGCTTCTGGTAGGAACATGTGCTCCCTTGTTTGGATGGCCTGATGTGAAACAGTATATTTAAGCCTGGTAAATTTCATGTCTGCCATTATAGTTATATGATTAACACAAATTAATAAAATTCAGGGTAAAGTATATTTAAAAGGATAAAAATAAATAAATAAAGATAGATATTACTGAGCCCTAAAAAGATACAACTAAGGACTTCTAGTAAGATGGAGGAATAAGCAAAAAAGCGACATAGACCCTCTTCAACACAGAAAGGAAAAACCAATGGACAGGATACTGAAGATAATCCTGGAGCCCTGAGTTTTGAAAGGAACTATACAGAAATGAGTTAGGCACCAACTAGTGGAAAAACCTGAATGAAAACAGTGAGTACAGAGGTGGTCGAAGATGTAGACTGTCAGCCACTCTGATGGGACCAACACCTTGAATATTTCCAAGTAGTGTTGGGACTTGAGAATTGACCTGAAGATCAGCCCTAGTCAACAAGGGCTGCAGGGACAACTGCACTGGTGGCCTATGACTAGGAAGGGAAACAGCAAGGAGGGAGACAACCTGAGCTGTTGACTTTTTGCTGTCCAGGGGGTGCAGCCATTTTGATTGTTTACATGGGGCTGCCATTTGAATATTTAAAGTGACCGAGGGCACAGCCATTTTGAATGTTTACAAGTGGTGGCCATTTTGGATATTTAAAGTGACTGAGAGTGCAGCCATTTTGAACCTTTATAAGTAGCAATCATTTTGGATTTTAAAGTGATAGCATTCTCATTCTGATTGCAGGGACTTAAGAATAGGCTCTGTTTGCCAAGGTCAGCAGGGACATATGAGAGGCTGACAACAGGAAAGGAGACATGTG
>NW_006922438.1:655232-656416 GCF_000298275.1 Orycteropus afer afer
GAAGAGACACATAAAACCACAGAGAAAATTGTCAAAAGATTTGTTGGAAGAGAATATTTCTGGTATGATGAAAGATGAAAATATATCCACTCAGGATGTCCAACGAACACCAAACAGAAGAAAATCACCCAGACATACCATCATCAAACTTACCAAAACCAAAGACAAAAGAACAAGTCATGAGAGTACCATGGGAAAAACTAAAAGCTACTGCTAAAGGGCAGGGAGGCTGCATCTTCTGACCTCCTCTAACCTCATAAAAGGAAGACAGAATCACCATCAGTAGCCCAAGCCCTATTCCTGCCAGGACAGACATGCTGCCTCCCTCCAGCCTTTGCACCAACCGTTACTCCCACAACATCCACCACTTCTCTGCTAGGTTCGATAATGCGCTGCAGTGGCCACACAGAATAGTTTATGGGGTTTATTAGGGAAGGACCAGGCAACAATTCAAGTTCAGGAAGTACACTCAGTCTCCCTTTCTGCCTGCCATCTCTCAGCCAACAGTCTCTCTCAGTCTCTCTCTCCCAGCAATGCTTGTCTCTAGGTGTCTCTTTCTCAGCAGCACATGTTTCTCAAAAGCACATTTCTCTCAGCAGCACGTCTTTCTCAGCCAGCAGTCAGAGAGACTTCTTCTGCCTCTAGGAGGCCTTTTTTTGAGCCTGGCAGAGTGGTCAAACTAACCAATCATAACATCAGAATTCTAAGCACCTGAGAGAGAATGAAATTCTCAGAACATTACTTTATACTACTCCCAACAGAAATACCCCAGGTGGATAATTTTAGCAATCAGAAGCTACTCAGTTTCTCACAGCAAATTCCACCATGGAATTTACAAAGACTTATGACTAGAAAAGCCATACCAGGTAATTTACTACATGCAGTTACCTACAAGGGTCAACCAATAAGACTAAGTTCAGATTTTTCAACAGAAACCATGCAGGTGAGAAGGTAATGGGCTCGTATCTATAAAAGCTTGAAAGAGAAAAATCTCCAACCAAGAATTATGTACCCAGCAAAATTGTCCCTCAAATATGATGGTGAAATTAGAACATTTCCAGAAATTAGACAAAACCACACCAACCTTACAAGAGATGCTAAAGGGAGTCCTTTGGACAGAGAAGCAACAACAGCCAACAACAGCTGGCCATTAACACGCATGATGATATAACCCAGAAAACAAC
>NW_006922438.1:657831-658353 GCF_000298275.1 Orycteropus afer afer
CCTCAGCAATTCTTTTCAACAGACTGATAATGCTGCATTGGCTTCAGCAGTCATTGCAGTTGATCTAAGACACTTGTCTTCCACCATTTTTCCTGCAAGAATGGAAATGGACAACACTGTCTTTCTTCCTGGACTTTTGTGGATGTGCTCAGCCATTCCCAACAAATGGACCCATTTCTTCCTTTCTTTTCTTTCAAGAGGCATAATTATTGGTCACTGGAAACAGGCATCCCAATCCCGATTTCAATATTTACTAACTTTGTGACTTTAGGAGAGTGATTCATCTCTTGGAGGCTCAGTTTCTCAACGGTACATTGTGAACAATAATTGCACATGTGCATAGAACCAATTACTATATTGAAATGTGTGCAAAGACCTGGAGTTTGAAAACAAGAAGGGAAGAACACACTCAGTATTTCTCAAGCTGAATGAATTGAAGAAAGAATTTAAGCCTCGAGTTGCAATATTGAGAGATTCTATAGGCAAAATATTGAATGATGCAGGAAACATCAAGAGAAGATG
>NW_006922438.1:659749-661162 GCF_000298275.1 Orycteropus afer afer
CCAGACTTCATCTCACCTATTTTTGTCATGTTGTCAGAATGGACCATTTCCTGGAGAAGGATGTCATGCTTGGTAAGATGGAGGGTCAACAAAAGAGGGGGAGGCCTTCAACGAGATGGATTGATACAGTGGCTGTGATGATGGGCTTAAGTATAGCAGGGATCATGGAGTTGGCACGGGATCAGGCAGTGTTTCGTTCTGCTGTGCATGGGGTCACTGTGAGTCGGAGGCAACTCGACGACACCTAACAATATGCATAGGTTCTTGTCAACATTAACTGAGGTTCTGCACATAAAATGTCTGTTGAACAATGATTGGCACATGGTAGGTACAATATAAAATTTAATTATTGTCATTTTACTTTTTCTTCTTCTCTCTCCTGTCAAGAGTACCTACAGGCATCTTTTAAATTCTATCAGGGCAATTACAAATGCGTCTAAGAATACCGATAATTGATTTCCTAAAAAATGTATTTCAAATGAATCATTAGGTTTAAACAGATTGCTGGTCCTCTCTAAATAATTAAAGGAAGAAAAGGAAAAGAGAGACAGATCTTGCCTTAGAAATAGTCTATATTGCTGCTCAATATAAATATAACAAAATCCTCACAACTGGAAAAAATAAGCAACATACAATAAATGTAGAAAATTAAAATTGTCAAAGATTTCATTTTACTTGGATCCACAATCAAGGCTTGTGGAAGCAGAAGTCAAGAAATCAGATGTCCCGTTGCATTGGGTAAATCTGCTGCAAAAGACCTCTTTTAAATTTTGAAGAGCAAAGATGTCACTTTGAAGACTAAGGCGAAGAATACTGAAAGTACCTTGGACTGCCAGAAGAATGAAGAAATCTGTCCTGCAAGAAGTACAGCCAGAATGCTCCTTAAAAGAGAATGGCCAGACTCACCTAATTTTTTCATGTTGGAGAAGGAAGTCTTGCTTGGTAAAGTGGAGGGTCAATGAAAAAGGGGAAGACTCTCAATAAGGATTGACACAGTGGCTGTGTCAGTGGACTCAAATATAGCAAGGATTGTGTGGATGTCTGATGACTGGGCAATGTTTTGTTTTGTTGTAGACAAGGTTGCTATAAGTTGGAGCCAACTTTATGGCACCTAACAAAACCCACATTTGCTCATCTAAAATAAGTATCTGAAACATACATTTCCAAAATGCTCCTTCTAGTGTGGATTGACATTTTACTGGTATAATCATGTGGCTATGCCAAGAGATTTGGAAGACAGCTACCTGGCCAACTGACTAGAAGAGATTCATAGTTGTACCCATTCCAAAGAAAGGTGATCCCACAGAATGTGGAAATTATTGAACAATATCATTAATATCACATGCAAGTAAAATCTTGCTGAAGATAATCCAAAAGCAGTTGCAGCAGTATATTGACAAAGAGCTTCCAGAA
>NW_006922438.1:665860-666418 GCF_000298275.1 Orycteropus afer afer
CCCTCTCACCCCTGATAACCAACAAAGAAAATTGCCTTCTATATATAAACTTTTCCTTGACTTTTTACAATAGTAAACTAATACAATATTTGTTCTTCCATGATTGACTTATTTCACTCAGCATAATGTCCTCCAAATTCTCATGTAGTGTTTTGCAGTTTCCACATTATTCTTTAGTGTTGCATAATATTCCATTGGGTGTATGTACCATAGTTTGGTATGTATTAGCCAGGACAAGAGCAGATACATGCACACCTATATCCATCACAGCATTATTTACAATAGTAAAAAGATGGAAACAACCTGAGTGTCCATCAACAGAAGAATGGATAACCAAACCATGGATGATGTTCTTGAAGTCATTCTAAATTCATCTGGTTTTCGGTTATTGGTGTTCAATGCATCAAATCTCTTCTTCAGATGGTCTCTACCTTCAGGTGGAATACAATCAAGGTCATATTTTGGCTCTCATGGACTTGTTTTAAGTTTCTTCAGCTTCAACTTGAAGGTGCATAAGAGCAGTTGATGATCTCTTCATCAGTCAGCACCTGTGCTTGT
>NW_006922438.1:667603-670561 GCF_000298275.1 Orycteropus afer afer
AAATACCAGTGGCATAGCCTCCAGCAACACACAAGCCACCACAGTACAACAAACTTACAGATGTGTGGTGGACATGCTAATGGTTCCCAGGAATACCTTATTACCATCTTTTAGAAAATGTCCTTTAGTTACCAAGAAAGAGAAATTTGACTCAAGACAGTTGAAAAATTCTCTGGGAGCATAAAGAGAAATGGAACCCATGGGTGGGTAGGAAGTCCATCCGGATTTCTTAAAGATAATAACTACATGTTCTCACTCATGTTAATTTATCTCTGTGTGTCAATTCCATCTTCCTCTAAACTCTCCTCTGGTGCAAGGCTTGACAAGGATATCAGCTCTCATTCTACATTATGACCACTCAGCATCAGAGCCTACATGGCCTATGGTTCCCCTTGTGATTCTCAGTTTACTTTTCTGATGCATGCAGAGAATGCTTCTGATTATCGCAATATATGGTTATTTGAAAATAAAACCATAAAAGTGATAAGTTATTGGGCTGTTTTTTTAATTAGTGTGATCAGACCACTTCTATTTTTTATAGTTATTGATATGTTTGAATTTTGGTCTACTGCTTTATTGTTCTCTGCTTATTCCCTCTGTTTTCCATTCCTCTCTCTCTCTTTTCTTCCTTCTTTTAGGTTATTTGGACACTGTTTTTGGTATTGAGTTTTAATTTATCTACAGTGATTTTTTTTTTTTTTTTTTTTACAGAAACAAAGACTAGTACAATGAACTAGTACAATGAACTAGTGAATTTTATAGTGATTTTGACTATACTACTTTGTGTATTTTAATATTTTCTCTAGGAATTACAAAGTTCATACTTTACTGTTCACAATCTAGAATCAATAATTTTACCACCTCAATTGAAACAGTGATCTCCAACCATCATACAGGTCCCCTTTAACACACTGTTCTATGCTATAATTATTTCATGTATTACATATACATGCATTAAAGCCCTCACCAGTCAATTTTATAATTTTTGCTTTCAACTGGTCAATATATTTGAAAGAACTCAAGAGGAGAAAATTATTCTATTACATTTATCAATATATTTACCAATTCTAGTGATTTTCTTCAATTCCTAATGTTCTGAATTTCTTACTGGTTATCATTTCCCTCTGTCTGAAAAAGTATTTTAGCAATTATTTGACAGTGGGCCTGCTGGATATAGTTCCTTTGGGAATAGACAATAAAGAGGAGCTTCACTTACTTAAAGGAGCTCTGGTAATGTAGGTAAGGCATTTGGCTGCTAAACATATTTGTCAGGTAACCAGAAAGTCAATGTTTCAAGCCCACCAGCCACTCTGTGGAAGAAAGATGGCGTGATCTACTTCCTTAAAGATGTACAGCCTCAGAAACCCAATGGGGGCCACTATGAGTCAGGATTGACCTGATGACAGTGAGTTTTACTTATGTAAAAGAAGAAAAAGTTAGATGAAAAGTCACCTATAAATGTTGATATAGCTTATCTTAACTAGAAACAGAAATGTTTATATAAAAATACTTTTAAGTTGAATGGACCTCGGTTGAATCAACTTGCTATTGTTGGGTGCCTTCTTGACATTATGTATAATAGAATGCAATGTTGCCCTGACTTTTGCTTTGTTACAATCATTGCTGTTTGAGCCCCTTGTTGCAGCCACTATGTCAAACCATCTTGTTGAGAGTCTTCCTTTTTTATACCGACCCTCCGCTTTACCAAACATGAAGTCCTTCTGTAGCAATTGGTCTCTCCTGATAAAGTGGCCAAAGTAAGCTCAATGAAGTTTTGCCATCCTTGTTTCTAAGAGGCATTCTGATTGTGCTTGAATCAGCTTCCAAAACCAAACCAAACTCACTGCCATAGAATCAATTCTGACTCATAGTGACTTCACTGGGTTTCCGAGGCTGTGAATCCATATGGAAGCAGACCTCCTTATCTTTCTTCCGAGGAGCAGCTGATGGGCTCCAACCATTGACCTTTTAGTTGGCAGCCAAATGCCTTAGCCACTACACCACCAGAGCTCAAACAAACACATGATATCAAGAGGAAAATTCAGAACAAAAATACACACAACATAAACAAGTACACCTACAGCATACTTTAGTGTAGCATTCTTAGTCTTTAAAGCTTATAATTTTTGTATAATTCTCTAATAAAAATGGCAACTCCTTGTACAATGTTTTTTTTCCGATATGATCCTAAAATAAAAGTTGCTAGATCATTTCAAATTAGTTTACTCAGCAAACATTGATGCTGTATGTATCACAGAAAATTCACCAAGAGTTAGAGGCCAGATTGTGATGTGTGGTAATATATCCTATCTAAGTTATTTACATATTTTATTTGGCATATAAATCAAACTCGCTGCCATCAAGTTGGTTGTGACTCATAGCTACGCCCATTGGTTTTCCAAGGCTGTAAATCTCTACAGAAGTAGGTCACCTCATCTTCCTTCCATGGATCAATTGGTGGATTTGAGCCACTGACCTTCTAATTAAGAGCCAAATGCCTTATCCACTACACCTCTAGAGCTCCTTTTTGGTACATATCTGGTCTAATTTTTTATTCTGGAGGAAGGAGTCAGAATAACACTGATGGAAGCACTCTTTCATGGGTTAATGTGGAAATAACAGAGTAAGCTAGAACCTCCTCATCCTCCTGAGAAAATTCCCTAGGTAGGTACTGTTTCCCAGGTACCTGGAAAGAAAGAACTAATCAACTGTGTTCTTATGAAGGGATAAAAACAGTCTGTGGTGGAATTTTAAGACACTGATCAAGAATGTGTCAGTTATGGACTCCACTTTGTAATCTGATAAGCTGTATGAGTTAAATATTATATATATCTATTTATTATTTTAGAGGATCATTCTTAAAAACATACACCTCAAATTTGAGGAACAAAATATGCAATGAATTTATTGAATTACTGCTTAACCACTGAAAAGGCCTTGAATAAATTTACCTAAACT
>NW_006922438.1:671021-673986 GCF_000298275.1 Orycteropus afer afer
TAAGGCATTTGATTGCTAACCAGAAGTCTGGCAGTTCAAATCCACCAGCCACTCTTCAGAAGGAAGGTTGGGCAATCTACTTCCATAGTGATACCATCTCAGAAACCCAAGGAAGTGTTGTTATGAGTTGGGTCCCACTCCATGGCAATAACAACAACAACAATACTGGCCGTTGACTCCAAGGAATGACGAATCTAACATCTCCAGGCCGAATGGTGGATTGTTCGCTCATGGACAGTTGTAGGCAGCACAACAGGATCCCGATCCACAAAAGAGTGTCTCTTTTCCCAGGATGTCCATAAATATATCGGAAGCAGGCCATACCCCTAGGGAAACTCCCATTCAGTGGATTGGCTGTTAAAAACATCCGATCCCATCATGGGAATAACCAACATCACATAACTGCATAAACCACACAGAATTGTGGTCCAGCCAAATTGACGCACAGCTCCAATTATCACAGATCGACTCAGGTATAGCTAAGAATGTGAGGCTGGCACAAGATCAGGCAGTGTTTCATTCTGTTGTACACAAGGTGGCTATGAGTCAGAGACAACTCAACAGCACCTAACAACAGTAGGCATTTAGTCTCCCCTCCCTTCCCGTCCCTGGTAACCAACAAAGTTTCCTTCCATGTATAAATTTTTCCTTGACTTTTTATAATAGTGGACTAATACAATATTTGTCTTTCTGTGATTGATTTATTTCACTCAGCATAATGTCTTCCAAGTTCACCCACGTTATGTGGCGTTTTGTGGATTCTAAATTATTCTTTAAGGTTGCATAGCCTTTCATTGTGTGCATGTACTGCAGTTTGTTTACCTATTCCTTGGTGGATGGACACTTAAGTTGTTGCCATCTTTTTGTTATGGTGAATAGTGCTGTGATGTACATAGGTGTGCATATATCTGTTCATGTCCTGCCTCTCACGTTTTGAGGATATATACCTAGAAATAAGATTGCCAAATCAAATGATATTTCTATTTCCGACTTTTTAAGGAATCCCCATATCAATTTTCACAGTAGTTGTATCATTTTACAATCCCACCAGCAGTGTATGAGAGTCCCACTTTTTCCACTTCCTCCCCAGCATTTGTTATTTTCTGTCTTGTTGAACTTTGCTATTAATGCTGGGGTGAGATGGTATCTCCTGCTTGTTTTGATTTGCCTCTCTCTAATGGCTAATGATCACAAACATTTGTTCATGTGTTTGTTGGCTGCCTGAATATCTCCTTTGGTGAAGTATCTATCCATGTCTTCTGCCCATTTTTTTAAAATTGAGATGTTTGCTTTTTGTTGTTGAGGTCTTGGTGTTTTCTATAAATTTTAGAGATAAATCCTTCAACCGATATGTTATCACTGAATATTTTTTCCCATTCTGTAGGTTCTCTTTCTTACTTTTTTTGAAGAAGTCTTTTGATGCACATAAGAATTTAAATTTTAGAAGATCTCAATCATCTAGTTTGTCTTCTGCTGTTTGTGCATCTTGAGTTATACTTGATAGCCTATTTATGCCATAAATTCAGCCCCTTAAATTTGCCCCAATTTTTTCCTTGAGGAACTTTATAATTTTAGGTTTCACATTTAAGGCTTTGATCCATCTGGAGTTTGTTTTTGTGTATGGTGTGAAGGATGGATTTTGTGTCATTTTCTGAAGATGGATATTCAGTTTTGCCAGCACCATTTGTGAAAGAGACTATCTCTTCCCCACTGGGTGGATTTTGGCCCTTTGTCAAAGATCAACTGACCATAAGTCAATGGATTTATTTCTGGGATCTCAATTCTGTTCTTCTGATGTATATGTTTGTCATTGTAACAATACCAGGTTGTTTTCACAACTGTGGCTGTGTAGTAGGTTTTGAGATCTGGGAGTGTGAGACCTCCTACTTTGTTCTTCTTCAGTAGTGCTTTGTTTATCTGAGGTCTCTTTCCTTTCCATATAAAATTAGTTTGTTTTTTTTTTCCATATCCTTAAAGAATGTTAATGGGATCTGGATTGGGATTGAATCGAATGTATAGATTGCTTTGGGTAGTATTGATGTTTTCTCAATGTTCCATCTTCCTATCCATGAGCATGGTATGTTCTTCCATTTATGTAGATTTCTTATGGTTTCTTGAAGTAGTGTTTTGTAATTTTCTTTGTGTGTTGCTGGTAAGATTTATTCCCGATTATCTTATCTTTTTGGTAGCTACTGTAAATGGTAGTGATTTCCTTATTTCCTTTGCAGAGATCTCTTTGCTGATGTAGAGGGATCCAACTGATTTTTGTATGTTTGTCTTGTATCCTGCCACTATGCTAAATCTTTCAATAATTTCTAGTAGTTTTCTTGCTGAGTCTCTTGGGCTTTCTATGCATAGAATCATATCATCTGCAAATAGGGATAGTTTTACTTCTTCCTTACCAATTTGTATGCCTATGATTTCACTTTCTTGCCTTATTGCCCTGGCTAGGACTTTCAATGCAATGTTGAATACAACTGGAGATAGAGGGCACACTTGTTTGGTTCCTGTTTGCAAGGGGAATGGTTTCAATCCCTTTCCATTGAGATTAATGTTGGCTGTTGGTTTTGCCTATATGCTCTTTATTATGTTGAGGAATTTCCCTTCCAATCCTATTTTTTCTGAGAATTTTTATCAGGAATGAATATTGGATTTTATCAAATGCCTTTTCTGCATCTATTGATATGATCATGTGATTCTTTTCTTTTCTTTTACTTATGTGATGGATTACATTGACTGTTTTTCTAATGTTGAACTATCCTTGAATACTTGGTATGAATCACAGTTGGTCTTGACATTTTTTATAATATTATTGAAGTCTATTGGCTAGGATTTAGTTGACTTTTTTTTTTTTTTTTTAAATCTCATATTCATGAAGGAGCTCTGATAGCATAGTGGCTCAGGCACTTGACTGCTAACCAGAAGGCTGGCGGTTCAAACCCACCAGCCACTCCTTGGAAGAAAG
>NW_006922438.1:675071-677196 GCF_000298275.1 Orycteropus afer afer
AAAAAATTTCTTTTATCATCTAGTCATTTTTGAGGAAGGTGTTATTCACTTTTCATGCACTTGCTCTTTTACCATTGGTCTTCCTAGTGTAGATTTCTAATTTCTTGGCATTGTGATCTAAGATGCTTTGCAGTATTTCAGTGCTTCTAAATGTATTGAGGTTTGCTTTGAGACCTAACATAGGGTCAATCCTGGAGAATGTTCCATGTGTGCTGGAAAAGAATGTGTGTTGTGCTGTTGTTGAGTGAAGTGCTCTATTGATGTCTACTAGCTCAAGATGGGGGTTGTATTGTTTAGTTCTTCTGCACCTTTGTTGACTTTCTTTCCAGTTGTTCTATCTATTTTTGATATTGGTATATTAAAGTCTCCTACTATTATTGAGGAGTCATCTATTGTCTTTTCAATTCTGTTGAAGTCTGACTTATTGATTTTGGGACTCTTTCATTGGGTGCATAAATATTTATTATGTTTATGTCCTCTTGTTCAAGTGATCTTTTAATAATTATGTTATGTACTTCCTAGTCAGTTATGGTAGTTTTTGTCTTAAAGTCTATTTTATCTGATATTAATATTGCCACTTCTGCTGTTTTTGGTTGTCATTTGCTTGGTATATCTTTTTCTAACTTTTAATTTTTAGTCTAGTTTTGCCTTTGTGTCTAAGGTGAGCCTCTAGTAGGTAGCATATTAATGGGTCATGCTTTCTTATCCAGTCTACAACTCTTCATCTCTTGAATGGCACATTTAATCCACTGACATTTAGTTTATTATTGAAAAATATGCATTTATTGATGTCATTTTGTTATGTCTTTTTTTGTGGTGTTGCTGATTTCTTTGTTCCATATACCTTTCCATGCTGAGCTCATTTTTTTAATGAGTTGTGTTATTTTCTCCTTCATTACCATTGTTTTAGTATTTGCTGACTGTATGTGCTATCTTCTTTCTTATTTTGATATGAAGGTTTATTATTTTGCGTTGAGGTTGCCCTGTAATTTATAATTTTCTTCCCAAGTTTAAAACAGTCTGCTTTATCTCTCAAATGTCTTGACTTCATCACCATTTAGAACTTTTATAACTATACTCTTTATTCCCTCTTTTTCATTTGTAGTTGTGTTCATTTATCAATTGATGTCTCTGATTCCCTGTATGAAGTCTTATAAGCTCATTTACTTTGGATACTTCTATAACTGTATTGGTTTCTGGGTTATGTTGTTGTGTGTGTTAATCATCTGTTGTTGTTTGCTGTTGTTGGTTCTCTGTCCAAAATTTGAGTGAGGGAAAAATGGTATGGAAAGAGTGTGATGAGCATGGTGACATTGGGGAAAGTAAAGACACTGAAATGTACACAAAAGATATAGACAACAGAGGCAAATACTATTACAAGCACAATACTGCAGTATCACCAGCACCAAATACCAGGCTACAGATAAATGCATAGACAGGTGGGAAGATCAGGTCAGAGTAGGTGAACAGGAATACACCCTAAACCAAGAACAGATTTGGCTGCAGATAGTACATATGCAGTTGTGTTACAAAATTAGACATATACATTGCAGAAGCAATAGAAGACGAGTTTGGAGTAACTTCCCAGAGACAACCACATATTTTTTGAGAGTGAATCACCAGGCTTGTGGACTTGGGACCATGGTCTCTGGGGACATCATATGCAGTTAGCACACATAATTCATAAAAAATTAGTTCTACAACCTATTTGGTGAGCAGTGAGTAGGGTCTTAAAAGGCTTCAAGTGGCCATCTAAGATGCAGCTATTGGTCTTCTCTCATCTGGAGCAAAGAAGAATGAAGAAAATCAAAGTCATCTGGAAACAATTATTCCAAAGATAAGATGAACCATGGGGACATCAGCCTCTATGACCCTGAGACCAGAACTAGACGGTGCCTGGCTACTAGTGTCAGCCACCTGGAAAGGGATCAAAACTGGAAATCCCAAATAGAGTGGAAGGAAAACTGTGGAACAAAATTCAAAAACACAAAAATGACCAGAATTACTGGTCAGAAAGAGACTGGTGGAACTCCCGAGACTATGGCCCTGGGTTACTTTTCAGGACTAGAAGTGGATTCACTTGCATAGATTGGCTTTGAGTTCAACGGTAGAAAGAACTATATAC
>NW_006922438.1:677681-679021 GCF_000298275.1 Orycteropus afer afer
GGCCCTGACTCATAGTGACTGCTCCTTGAGTTTCTGAGGTGATATCACTATGGAAGTAGATTGCCCAACTTTCCTTCCAAGGAGTGTCTGATGAGTTTGAGCTACCAGCCTTCTGGTTAGCAGTCAAGTACTACACTATCAGAGCTCCTAATTTCACTCTTATATTTGATAGACAATTTTTCTGGGTAAATTATTCTTGGCTGGCAATTTTTTTGTCTTTCGTTGTTTTATATATATCATCCCGTTGCCCTCTCTCCTACATGGTTTCTGCTGAGAAATCAAAACTTAGTCTTATTCCTTGTTTTTTATGGGTAACTTTTTTTTTTTTTTTTTCTGTGCTGTTTTTCAGGATTCTTTCTTTGTCTTTGGTTTTAGTGAGTTTGATTATGATATGTCCTGGTGATTTTCTTTTGGAGTCTATTCTGTTTGAGGTTCATTGTACTTCTTTTATGGATATACTCTTGTCTTTCATCATATCAGGGAAATTCTCTTCAAACAAATCTTCAATAATTTGTCTCTTCCTGTTCTGGAATTATGATTACATGTAGGTTATTCCTCTTTATGGTATCCCACATGAACCTTAGGCTTTCTTCATTATGTTTTGCTCGTTTGTCTAATTGATCCCTTAACAAAGTAGTATTGAGGTATTTGTCTTCAATCTCATTAAATCTGTCATCCATTGATTCTATTCTACTCCTTTGCTTATTCAACACATTATTTATTTCTGAAATCTTAATATTAATCATCTGCATTTCTGTTTGTTGTTTTTGTATTGTTTCTAATTTTTTGTTTATTTTGTCAGTTTGTTCTTGTATTATTTCCCTAAATTGTTCTATACTTTGGTCTGTGTTTTCCTTAATTTTGTCAGTGTTTTCCTTGATCTGGTCAGTGTTTTCCTCGACTTGTCTCAATCTGTTGAAGGTAACTGTTCTGGTTATCTAGTGCTGCTCTGACAAGAATATCTACTATAGATGGGATGGCTTTAACAAACAGGAGTTTGTTCTTATAATTTGGAGGCTTTAAGTCCAAGTTCAAAGTGCCAGGCTCTAGGGGCTGGGTGAAAGCCCCTCAGCCTTGGGCTTTAGCTCTGCCTCCTTTTCCAGGCCCAATGAAGCTACAGGCTTTTTTTTTTCACTCAGACAGATATTGGCTGCTGAGGCTGACAACCCCAAAGTTGACAAATAACAAGGCACAGTCCCGATGTTACCAAACCACAGGGCAGGCCATTAATTCAAGTCCATTGAAAGTCAACTGTGATGCTGGCCTTGTAGGATTTGTAATTTTTTTTTTTTTTTTGTAAAGCCAGACATGATGTGATATGTAAAAGTACCTAAGATAAA
>NW_006922438.1:679821-682158 GCF_000298275.1 Orycteropus afer afer
CGATAAAAATATGGCAGTTGGCTTCTTAAAAGATGCATAGCCTTGAAACCCTATAAGGCAGTTCTACTCAGCCCTATAGGGTCGGTTGGAATTGACTCTATGGCACAAGTTCTTTGGTTTGTTTGCTTGCTTGTTTTTTTTTTTTTTTTTTTTTCCTTCCATGGTGCCACTGGGTGTGTTTGAATCCATCATCTTTTGTTGGTAGTTGCTGCTGAGCTGATTCCGACTCATAGTGACCCCATGTGTGCAGGGCAGAACTTTTCCATAGGGTTCTCAAGGTTGTTACCTTTAACAAGCAGATTACCAGGCCTGTCTTCCAGGGTGCCTCTATGTAAACTTGAACTGCCAACCTTTTGCTAAGTGTTGAGTGCTTAGCTGTTAGTAGTTGAACATAAACCACTTGTCCCACTCAGGGACCTCAGGGTTAGATTCTGATAAAATAGTTTTCTTTGAAGGCAGACTTTTGGAAAGTAGAACAGAGTTACCTGGATGCACTTTGAAACAGTTTATTTTTCCTCCCCTTGCCTAAGCATGAGGGAAATTTTCTCTCATCTTCACCCTGAAAGCCTGATGAAGCTGTGAGAGGAAAGGCCTATTCGATTGTGGGGGCAATCCCTAAGGCTATCCTCAGAGGAAATTTTCTCTCTCAAGCTTGGCCAAGTTCCGAATCCATTGCCTACAAGTCAATTCTGACTCACAGCAACCCTATACACCAAAACACCAAACTCACTGCCATCAAGTCGGACAGTAGAACTGCCCTGTAAGTTTTCCTAAGGCTGTAACTCTTCACAGAAGCAGACTGCTTCATCTTTTTCCTATGGAAGGGCTGGTGTGTTTGAACCACCGATCTTTTGTTTAACAGCCCAATGCTCTAATCACAGCATCACAAGAGCTCCTTAGTCCAAGCTCCAAAATCCAAACTAAACCCACTGCCATTGAGTCAATTTCCACCCATAGTAACCCTATAGGACAATGAAGAACTGCTCAATAAGATTTCCAAGGCTGGAAATCTTCACAAAAGTATATTGCTTCATATTTCTTCCACAAGGAATCTTGTGGGTTTGAACCGATTACCTTCTGGTTAGCAGTGAAATGGTTACCAGAGTTACCACCAGATGGTTACCCCCAGAGTGCCTTAGCTCAAGCTTGTTGTTGTTGTTATTTGCCATCGAGTCGAACCCGACTCATAGCGACCCCTCCTTGGGTTTCCGAGGCAGTTCACTACGGAAGTAAATTGCCCCACCTTCCTTCCGAGGAGTGGCTGGTCTCCTGCAAATTACTCAATTATCTTTCATATGTTTTTACCAGGCTCCAGCGCATCTTCTTTTCTTGGAAAGCTCTGATTCTCTGTATTCATTCACCTGTCTCTCCAGTGTTGGGATTGAGTTTTCCCTGTAATCTCAGTTCTATGATAGATCTAGGAGAAATTGCTGATTTTCAGTTTGCTAGAAGTATTTGTTATGGTTACAAGAGTGGGAATGATGACTTCTAAAACTGCAAGTCTTTTTTTTTTTTTTTTAAACTGGGCTGATATCTAACTAATGGGTAACTTCAATGGATAAAATGGTGAATACTTATTAAATAAAAATATAAATATATCTAATTTTCAACAAAATTCTGGAAACGGGCTCTTGACCTAGTGAGGCCACATACTATTTCCATGACCACCTGCTTATCACCTAAGGTTTTAGGCGTCTACTTTTATATAATGACGTTTTGTGTTTCTCCCAGTTTTCATTACTATGACTTTAACTTAATCAAGAGTTACTTTGCTTTTTAAATAAATATACCCAATGCATTAGAAAATTAAACCATCTTGGCTCTTAGTAATTTAAGCTTCTCCACTAGACTGCTCTTCAATGTATAGATGGCTTTTTACAGGTATTTCCTTACACCAGACCAGTGCAGTACCTGGAAATACCGTGGATCTAAAATGCATACTTTTAAAGAGTTAATAAATAAATACCTTTAATTTCCAACAGAACTGTGAGATTTTCATAATTTTTAATTATGAAGTATAATAGTAATAATTTTCCCAAATATAAGTGAATAAACTTAAAAATTAATGTTTTCTCAGCAATAATTCAATAATATATAATGGTACCAAATACATACCCTACCTAAAGTATATATTATATTTGGAACAGTGTATTTGACTTTTACATTAATAGGAAAGTATGTCTGGGTTATAATATGTATGTTAGTGATTTTATGTGAAATATAAAATCCATTGCCATCGAGTCAATTCTGACATAGTGAATGTGTGTGTATGTGTGTGTGTGTATATATATATATGTATATATATGTATATATACATATATATATTTATATATATAT
>NW_006922438.1:682258-685199 GCF_000298275.1 Orycteropus afer afer
TATACAACTTTAGTCTGTATTATCATTTATGGACTTGTTTTTAAAATTTAACAGAAGATGTTTGAATGTAGGAATATCATGTCAAATATATATAGGTTAATGTATTGTAGCATTTGTTTCTTTGTTTATTTTTTCTCCTCTGACATGTTCCAAACCTCTGCCATTTACTATCACTTTGCTAGATGTGTAGCCTCTATCATTGCTTTCTGACACCTAAGGAATTATCTCTAGAAATTAGACCCCAATGGAGAAATTTATATATAGTATTTCCAGACAGGAGTCCTCTGTGACATACACAATTCAGTACTATCTCAGGATTTATAACCCCTTTGTGGAGAAGAATCAATAACTTTAACTTGATTCTAATAATAAACACTTTGTTTTGGTGAAGAAAATCCAACTTATTGTATGTTCCAAAAGAATCACATTACCCAAACTATTTACTCCAAGGTATATAAAGGAGTCATTCTAAGCATTAAAGTCAAAAACAAATGCATTGATCCTGAAAGCTGGCTCAAAGCACCTCCTAAAAACTATCATAAATCCCATTTGTGTTTATTTTTATAGCTCATCACAGCAGAAATGTTCTAAAAGACAAAATAAAAAATATGAGTGATGTTCAATCCAGTTCTCATCTCCTAGGCTTGAGAGTAGAAGACCTTTAACCTTGGGAGGTGAGCCATCTTTGGGTTTAAGTGAGTCCCAGGAGTTCATCTCCATTCTTTCTACCTTCTCCGAAGAGATCAGTCCCCATTTTAGGAACAGAACTTTGCTTAGTAAATTCCTAAGATTGTTAGTCTGAACCTAAGCCCAAACATATCTCAGTTTATGAAAATTCCAGCCTTTGCAGACTATTAGCAAAACAAACTCTTCAAGGGTTCCACCAAAGACTATTAACTCTAACTGCATATTTTGTATCATTTTTGGTCTTCAGCATTTGGCTACAAGAGAAACTTGCTCTTTAATCTTGTATTTTTTATTATAAGAGGGGATCCCTCTATGGCCATTTATCTTTGTCCGGTAAAAAATAAGAACAATGACTCCATAACTCTTTCCAGAACCTCAGAATACCATTCATTATAGTTAGTATCTCTAAACAATCCCCTCATACCAGGCCCAGATGGCTTGTTAATTTGAAGACTGGTCCCTGGGGAAGAATTACAGTTTCATGCCTGAAAACAGAGCACCTGGGAATTCTGTGGTGGTTGAGGTTAATATTCCTTCTCCAGATACAATAGGGGCTGTCACCAAAGTGAGATTTTAAAGTTTAGAGACCTGAGAGCCATGCAAAATTTGAAAAAGAGGGGCAGTATTAGGGAAATTGTTCCATTTAGATGCACAAAAAATATTAAAATGAAAAAAATATATTTAAAATCTTGTGCTGGACTTGTATAGGGACAGATACAACAGTAGAATAAAATAGTCCTGAAATGGACCCTGGTAATGTACAGGAAACAAATCTTTGATAGAATATGTAAAGGAATTTAATATGAGTCAAATAGGCGAGGTGTTTTTGTTTTGTTTTTTTAAACAAATGACCTAGGGGAAATTGGGAAATTATTTGAAACCACAGCTCCCTTCATATGCCAGGTAAATTAAGCATAAGCATTAACAAATTAAAAATTGTGTAGATGAATATTTATATAGCCTCTGGATAATCTGAATAATGAAGTATTTTTAAACATGTAAACATATGTTTCTTTTTCAAGACAAAAAAAAAGAAGATATATAGATGTTGTTGTTATGCGCCATTAAGTCGGACCCAACTCATAGCGACCCCTCCTTGTACCTCAAATTGTAAAGTCATGTTATTTAAATATTAATATTCTTAATATATAAAGGCTAAAGCACTTGACTGTTAACCAGAGGGCTGGCGATTCAAACCCACCAGCCACTCCTCAGAAGAAAGTTTGGGCAATCCTACTTCTGTAGTGATACTGCCTCTGAAACACCCAAGGAGGGGTCACTGTGAGTCGGGGCTGACTCGATGGCACATAACAATAATCAACAACATAAAGTTTATACAAATCAATGTGGGGAAACTCTTAAGAACCAATGCAGAGACAGTAAAGACAATAAAAGACAAATTGTTGTTGTTGTTACGTGCCATCGAGTCAGACCCGACGCATAGTGAACCCTCCTTGGGTTTCCAAGGCAGTATCACTACGGAAGTAGATTGCCCAACCTTCCTTCTGAGGAGTAGCTGGTGGGTTTGAACCTCCAGCCTTCTGGTTAGCAGTCAATTGCTTTAGGCACTACGCTACCAGAGCTCCAAGTGGAAATACATATTACGAATAAATATATGAAAATATTAACCATGAATATAATAAAAGAATAAAAATTTATAGCAGCAATAATGAAAGGTTTTGCCTACTTAATTAAAATATTTTAAAAATAAAATTTAGCTTAAAACACTCAAAGCTCTTTTGAAAGGAATGTGGAAATATTTATCTAGGGCTTAAACGCTCTCACCCTTTTATCCAATAATCTTCTAGGACTCTACCCTAAGGAACTATACAGAGGAAGATATTCATTGGAACATTATTTATAATGAAGGAAATGTAGGAATAACTTGGATATTCAACACTTATGTAATGACTAAATAAATTATAGAATTCCAATATGAAAAATTATTATACAGATCTCAAAAAAAGATATTTATGAAGAATATTTTATAGACATGTAGGATAATGTTCATTCTGTAATATTAAGTTACAAAATGCTGAGCTGACTATACAGAAACATACTTTTGATTGCATATTTCTTTGTTTAATTAGATAAGTTCACAGAAATATAATTACTAGATATATACATTTTAATACTTCTTGTACATATTGCCCAATTTCCTTCCAGAAAGAATGTGCTAATTTACACTCTTATCAGTAGGATACGTGAGTACCGTCTCAAAAGCACTTGAAATGGTTTCTACTAGTTTCTGTTT
>NW_006922438.1:685489-700119 GCF_000298275.1 Orycteropus afer afer
AGTGATACTGCCTGGGAAACCCAAGGAGGGGTCGCTATGAGTCGGGGCCGACTCGACGGCAAATAACAACAACAACAGTGCCCCGGAAACACAAGGAGGGGTCACTATGAGTCGGAGCCAACTCAATGGCAGTGTTGTTTTTTTTGGTGATCTCTACAAAAGGAAATTGCCCAGTCTTCCTTTTGAGGAGTGGCTGGTGTATTTCAGTCACCAGCCTTCTGGTCAGCAGTCAAATGCCTTAAGCACTATGCACTCAGAGAAAAGTTTTAATGATTACATTGACTTTTGTGAAGGTGTTTTACATTAATGAAATCACATTTAAGTTCATTCTTAGAAGATGTGTTCTTGTCCCTTTGTCTCTATCTCTTGCTGGTCAGTGTGCAATCTTGACCTTGAATAGAAAGGACATTATACGTTTTGTAAGAAAGAAGAATGAGAAAATGTCTTTACGTGTGGCTTTTGGTAGAGTTTATGTAGAGGAGATGCAGACTGTCGCTACATTATACATAAACATACTTTATGACTCAGCCATTCTACTCCTGGGTGTTTATTCCAAAGAAAATGAAAACATATATCCCTAATAATGCATATATATGACTGGGCCCAGCAGCTGTAATTATAATCATGCAAAACTGAAATCCCTGCAAATATCCATTAGCAGTGAAGGAATTAATAATTCAATTAAATAAAATGAAAGTAACAAACTCATGGTAAACACAAGTACATGAATGAATCTCAGAAGTGTTAATTAAGTTGAATGAAATGAGGTAGAAACAAAGGAGTACTCACTACATGATAACATTTATATAAAAATGCAAAGTAGTCTAAGGTAAATAGTGGTTACCCAGGCCAGGTGGGGGAGGGAGAGATGGAATATTTTGGGGGTGATGAAGTTGTCTTTTATCTTGATTTTGTTGGTTGTTCCGAGGTATACAGTGCTATCAAAACTCATTGAATTATTTACTTGGTATACTACATACACTGTATATAAATTAACCCATAACAACATTGACAAACATTTTTAAATATTTTTAATATATTTCAATTAAAAAATATTAAGTCCCACTTATTCTTGTTCAATAATCATTGCTACAGCCTTTCAACACAGGAGCATGTAAATATTAAATAACTAATGATTACAATGTTGTTTTGATATTTTGTTGCTGATGGGTAATTTATATTGAAAACAAGGGTGGTTTATTTAATATCTTTGTAGCTTTCCACATTGTCAATAATTAAATCATAATTGTTGTTGTTAGGTACCATCCAGTCAGTTCCAACTCATAGCAGCCCTGTGCACAACAGAACAACACTGCCTGGTCTGCTCCATTCTCACAGTCATCGCCATACTTGAGATTGGAGACATTGTGTCAATTCAGCTCCTTGAGGACCTTTCCCTTTTTCTCTGACCTTCTTTACTCCGCATGACATCCTTCTGCAGGGACTTGTCCTTGCTGACAACATGACCAAAGTATGAGAGACGAAGTCTGGCCATTCTTGCTTCTAAACATTCTGGCTGTATGTCCTCCAAGACAGATTGCTTTGTTCTTCTAGCTGTCCAAGGTATCTTCAGTACTCTTTGCCAACACCACAACTCAAAATCCTCAATTTTTCTGCATTTCCTTATTCATTATCCAGCTCTCATGTGCATGTGAAACTATTGAAAATATCATGACTAGGGTCAGGTTCACCTTAGTCTTCAAAGTGTTATCTTTGCTCTTAAACATTTCTTTTGCAGCAGATTTTCCCAATGCAATAGTAATAGTAAAAATAAGTCAAAAATATTATCAATTATACAATATTTCATAAGTACAACACTTTTTAATAACATACTCTATATAATGTCAAAGAACAGTGAAATTAGAATGAAATGAATAATGTGCAGTATATGTGGCATACTGCCTAAGGCATTTAACTGCTTACCAGAAGTCTGGCAGTTCAAACCCACCAGCCACTCCTCGGATGGAAAATTGGGCAATCTACTTCTGTAGAGCTACTGCCTGGGAAACCCAAGGAGGGGTTGCTATGAGTCGAATGGACTCAATGGCAGTAAGTTTGTGTTTAAAGTCTTTTTATATATATCAAAAATAAATGACAATGAAACTTAAATGCTAATTTTTACAATAAAGTCTTATGGAATCTTTTGTTGCAGGTAATATTTTTTTAAGTGATGAAAAATATTCAGAAATTTAACATAAAATAAAAAACATTAGCATAGAAAAGCAAAGTAATTAAAAACATTAAAAGAGAATAACTGTGTATTTTAATTTTAATGGAAACAAAGGAGCTCTGGTAGCATAGTGCCTAAGGCACTTGACTGCTAACCAGAAGCCTGGCAGTTCAAACCCACCAGCCACTCCTCGGAAGGAAGGTTGGGCAATCCTACTTCCGTAGTGATACTGCCTCGGAAACCCAAGGAAGGTTAGCTATGGGTCAGATCCGACTCGAGGGCACATAACAACAACAACAACAAGAAATGGACTAAGTATTGAGCACAAGCTTGTGAATAGCTTAAAGATGACTTTTCTAATAAAAAATTCACAAAAGTATTTTTTAAAGAGAAATGTTATGCTTGAGAATTATTTGGCTTCACAGAGAAATGTTTTCAATTGACATGGAGATACGGAGTATATTGCTCTAATACCTTTTATGCCCCAAATCCACTGCAATAGAATTGATTCCCACTCAAGGTAATCCTATAGGACAGAGTAGAACTGCACCATTGGGTTTCCAAGGCTGTAGATCTTTACAGAGGCAGACCACCTCATCTTTCTCCCATGGAGCAGCTAGTTGGTTGAAACTACCACCCTTTGGGTTAACTTTAACAACTGAGCCATCAGAGCTCCCCTTTTTTTTTTTTTTTTTTCACGCCTAACCATCCAACCATATTTTAATAGCTGTTGTTGTTGTTGTTATGTGCCGTCGAGTCAGCCCTGACTCATAGCGACCCCTCCTTGGGTTTCCGAGGCAGTATCACTACGGAAGTAGGATTGCCCAACCTTCCTTCCGAGGAGTGGCTGGTGGGTTTGAACCACCAGCCTTCTGGTTAGCAGTCAAGTGCCTTAGCCACTATGCTACCAGAGCTCCCATTTTAATAGCTAGAACTGACAAAGAGTAAATAGCTAGAACTGGCAGAGTAAAACAAACCAAAAAAGAATCCTACAAAGAATGAGTTGGCTTTAGTCAGGAAGTTAATTCCATGGTGGGAGATGGTTTACTTTATGTGCTCAGTAACTCAGTTTGTGTCCTTGATATCAACAGTAAAGTAACTAATGGTACAAGTTGATATAAGGTTCCAAAGGGTAAAGAAATAATAATACTATATGGATGAAATATTTAGTTTAATATTTACTTACTCTATATTAAAAAAAAATCATTACTATGCTCAAAGGAGAAATATATTGGCTTATCCTTCTCCCTTCTTGCTTTGATAAATATGAGCTGCTTACTAAAAAGAGGAGCTCTGGTGGTGTAGTGTCTAAGACACTTGACTGCTAACCATAAGGCTGGCCGTTCAAACCTACCAGCCACTCCTCGGAAGGAAGGTTGGGTGATCTACTTCCATAGTGATACTACCTCAGAAACCCAAGGAGGGGTCGCTATGAGTCAGGTCCGACTGCAGGGCACATAACAACAACATTAAAAAGAGGCTCATGGGAAATTACACCTCCTCTTCTGGATCATTATACTTTCCAGGAGATGGCACTGTAACACTTTGTTTTATTGTCTAGATAACACATCTAGTAGCTAAATTTGCTTTAAACCAAACCCAAACCAAACTCACTCATAGTGACCCCTCCTTGGGTTTCCGAGGTGGTATCAGAAGTAGGTCGCCCAGTCTTCCTTCGGAGGAGTGGCTGGTGGTTTGAACTGCCAGCCTTCTGGTTAGCAGTCAAATGCCTTAGTGAATTAAACATTATATAGGTCCACAATATTCAATTATTTCAATTATTTGTCATACACATTGAGATTATTAGTTATTTCCTTAGTTGTATATTATGAAGTGTGAAGTGTGTTACCTCACTGGTACATTATTTTACTGAACGACTTATTTTATTTTACAATTACTCTTTAGAAATGGTCTAACCTTATAAAATAGAAAGCAAAAATATTTATGAATCAAATTACTGAGCTTATAATGTTTAATAAATATTTTTAAATTGCAACCATTTTGAGGAAATGTAACATAATCAGATTTCTGATAATGTGAAAATCCTTAGAAATATTAATTTTTCCACTAATCTATAATTTTGGTAGCTTTAGTAAATAGGCACTTATTTCCATATGGAGGATTTTTGATCTTTTGCATCAAGTAAGGTATGAATTGAAACTTTTAAATGATTCAGTATGTAACACATTTTTTATGTCTACCTTAATTTTGTATTTTATTTATATGTCATTCTATAATATTATGTGACTCTGTGTAGGTATTTGCTTGGCAAAGCATCATGAAGGTAATTGGATGTTTATTTATTAATATGTTGTTGTTGTCGTTATATGCCATCGAGTTGAACCCGACTCGTAGCGACCCCTCCTTGGGTTTCTGAGGCAGTATCACTTCCCATCAAGATGGGAAGTAGATTGCCCATCTTCCTTCCAAGGAGTGGCTGGTGGGTTTGAACTTCCAGCCTTCTGGTTAGCAGTAATATAGCTCAGAGAAATTCAATAGCAGGTATTATGTTAAGCTTATTGCCTTCGAGTTAATTCCAACTCATAGTGACCTTATAGAACAGAGTAGAACAGCCACAAGGGGTTTCCAAGGCTGTATGTATTTATAGAAGCTGACTGTCCACCTTTCTCCTACAGAGCTGTTGGTGGATACTAACCTCTGACATTTTGTTTAGGAATCAAGTGTTTGACCACTGTGCCACCAGAATCATTTTGCTAGGTATTGCTCACTGAAGATTAAATAATAATAATAACAATAATAATAACTCTGAGTTTGAAGAGCTAAAAATCTTATGCTAGGAAGGTGAGTGACATTAATTTATTAGTTGGTTCTGTGATGCTGGAGACTGAACAAATCAGCTGCTTATTGTGTTATTTAAGAATGTAAAAGGCATCTACAAAACTCTTTGCTGTTGTTGTCAGTTGCCCTGGAGGTGGCCTCAGACTTTCACAACTCCAGATGCACGTGTTCCCCCAGGTAACTGTGGCAGTCAGGAAGAATAGCCATTGTGAAGTACCTCAAGAGCCTTCCGCATAATTATGGTCTTTTCTCCAGGCAAATAGGACTGGACAGAGCTCAGTTCTGAAACAATCTCAACTAGAAGGGAGTTCCTCTTCCCTCCAGCCTATTCAACCTGCTGGTCTCATCTTGAGGAGTGAAGGTGGGGGAAAGGAATATACAGTAGAGTTGGATCTTCAAGGAAATAATTGCGAGCATTGAAGCCATGAATAGGAGCTCTGGTGGCACAGTGGATAAGGCATTCTGCCAACAGAAGATCAGCAGTTCAAACCCACCAGCTCCTCCACAAGAGGAAGATGAGGCAATCTACTTCTGTAAAGATTTACAGCCTTGGAAACTTAATGGGGGTCACTATGAGTCGGAATCTACTGGATGGCAGAGGATTTTTCTTTTTTTTTTTATTTGGAGCTATGAATGGTAGTAGAGAGCTGAGGGAATTAACAGTAAAAAGCTGTAAGACTGGAGAAACACTTGAGAAGGGCATAGCCATAAGGTATGTTGTTGTTATGTGCCATCAAGTCAGACCTGACTCATAGCGACCCCTCCTTGGGTTTCCGAGGCCATTATAATCATGGAAGTAGATTGCTCAACCTTTCTTCCGAGGAGTGGCTGGTGGGTTTGAACTGTCAGCCTTCTGGTTAGCAGTCAAGGGCCTTAGGCACTATGCTACCAGAGCTCCTACCATAAGGTATCAGCCCAATGAAAGACTGAGATTTAATCAGATGATTATAGAATGCTTCTCACTCCCTACACTTTACCATCACACCAACAGGGCAATACAGGTGTTACAAAAGTGTAGCAATGGATTACAACTGAAAGAGATGACCTTCCCTGGAAGGAAAGACAATGCATTCTCAGTTCCCACTAAATTATATCAGAAACACATTTCCATGGCCTTTGCAACTGTGGACAAGTTAAAGGCATGAGGCTATAAATCTTTACGGAAACAGACTTCCACATCTTTCTCCCACAGAGGAGCCAGTGAGTTCAAACTGCTGGTAGTTTGGTTAGCAGATGAGTACTTTAATCACTGTACTACCCAGACTATATAAAGAGAATATATATATATATTTTTTGTAAAAATATAAAATTAAGTCCTCATACAAATATAAAATTAACATATAGGAAAGATTTTATTTCACTCATTAATGTATAAGCGAATTAAGTAAAATGTTAATACTCTTTCACAAAAAAATATAAACACTCACACACTTACACAGGCAATCAGAAAATCAATGCAAAGTGGTGCACATCTATGGGACAATGTTATCTACAAAGTTTCCCTTTCTTCATTTTCCAAGAGCATGGTCCTCATTTCTATCGGAGACCTCATCAGAAGCATCTTACTTCTATATTTTTACCAACAATCTCTTCAGTATTCCTTTTCAAAAATTTTCCATTGTGTACCTTTTACCCAATTATAAAGCCACTTCCACATTTTATGTATTTTTATAGCAACACCCCACTTCCTGGTAGCAAATTTTGCATTAATTCATAGAGCTCCTGTAAGAAATTACCGTACAATTGATGACATAAAACAAAAGAAATTTATTCCATTATTTGTCTGGAGGCTAGAAGTCCAAAATCAAGGACCACCCTTCCTCTCAAGGCTTTGTTGTTGTTGTTATTATGTGCTGTCACAGCGACCCATCCTTGAGTTTCCAGGGCCGTATCACTACTGAAGTAGATTGTGCAACCTTCCTTCTGAAGAGTGGCTGGTGGGTTTGAACAGCCAGCCTTCTGGTTAGCAGTCAAGTACCTTAGGCACTACACCACCAGAGCTACTCTCAAGGCTCTAGGAAGAACCAATCTTTGCCTATTCCTAGCTCCTGGTGGTTTCCAGCAATCCTTGGAGTATCGTGGCTTACAGCTTCATCACTCCAGTGTTTTCCTTGTCTTCACATGACCGTATCATCTATGTGTGTCTGTATGTTTCTAAATCTCTCTCCTTTTAAGGCTATCAGTCATTAAGGCCCACACTAAATCAATATGAACTTATCTTAATTTAATTGTATTTTAAAAGATCCTATTTCCAATAAAGTCATATTAACATGTACCAGGAGTTATTATGACTTCAACCTACACTTTTAGAGAACACAATTCAACCCACATCATGCAATCATATATCATGCCATCTAGCAATCAGGCTTCTAGCTATTTATCTAATTGAGTTGAAAACATGTCTATACCAAAACTTGTAAATGTGTGTTTATATCAACTTTATTCATTATTTCCAAACATTGCAAACCATCAAGATGTCCCTCAATAGGTAGTGGATAAACAAAGGAGGGAAATGCAGTAAAATATTTTTCAGTGAAAAAATGAGTTATCAAACCACATGGAGGAAACGTAAATAAAAATTTCTAAGTGAAAGAATTCTGAAAAGTCTGAAAAGACTATATACTGTATGATTTCAACATTATGACATGTGTAAAAGGCTAAACTTTAGAATCAATAAAAAGGCCTGTGGTTGCCAGGGAATGAATAGCTAATGTGCAGAGGATTACTGGAGTAGTGAAATCATCCTGTGGGTAATGATGTACACATGACAGCATAAATTTATTAAAACTTATAAAATTGTACACAAAAAGTTAACCTTAATATAAACTGTGAACTTTAGTTAATAATAATGCATCAACATTGGTTCATCAATTTTAGAAAATGTACCATATTAATGAAAGACATTAACATCAGAGGAAAATTTTCAGAGGAGAGGGACTATATGAGAACTCTACTATCTGTTCAGTTTTTCTATAAACTTCTCCAAAATGAGATGTAAATTAATTTGACAAAAGGAGAAATAGTAGTTTATTTTTTTTTTCAAAGTCAAAGATATAACATTGAATTTATTCAAGATTTTTATGTTTAAGTTTCCCCAGAAATACACCTATAATTTAACTGGCTATCTCAGTAAATGTGTTTTCAGAAAAACAATTCAACAATTGACAAGCAATTAATCTCTGAAGACAGAGACTAATTACACAGTTTTTCTATGTCATAAAAACTCTACCAGTGTATTGAAGAGTGGCATGTTGCCGCTACTTTTATGCTTCTTACCCAAAAAATTCAGGAGAATTAAATTATTATGGTTGGAATAATTTCATACTGAAATATCTGCTACTCAGAATGCCATTTAAAAAAATAAGTGCTTTCATTATACAGAACTTCAATACAAAATTTTGAAGAGGAAGGTTCCGTAGTGATCAACATAATTTTAATCTCTTCACGTTTCTTAACCTATACATTAAAATATTTATACTCTTTTAATATATTTATAGGAGCTCTGGTGGCATAGTGCCTAAGGCATTTGACTGCTAACCAGAAGGCTGATGGCTAAAACCCACCAGCCATTCCTCGGAAGAAAGACTGGGCATGTACTTCCTTAGACATACCACCTCAGAAACTCAAGGTTGATTTTTTAAATATAATGTTATATAAAATATATAATGTTATAATATTACTTTGTCTTTGTTGCTGTTGCTATTAGTTATCAAGCTGATTCCTACTCATGGTGACCCCGTGTACAACAGAATGAAAGTGACCCGTTCTACAACATCTTCACAATCAATAGGCTTCAATCAGTTGTTGTAGCCACTGTATATTTTGAGCACCTTCCAACAGAGGGGGCACCTCTTCAAGTGCTCTATGTGACAGTGTTCTGTCATGAGCTATAGGATTTGCACTGGTCAATTCTAAGAAGTAGATCACCAGGCCTTTCTTTCCAGTCTGTCTTAATCTGGTAATTCTGCTAAAAGCTGCCCACCACAGACATAGCATCCAGCATCACAGCAACACACAGACCAGGACAGCACAAACACCGACAAATGGATGACAGATAACATTACCTCAGTGGACTGAAAAAATCCAATTAATATTTTCTCTTAAACTTATGGCTAGAATATATATTATTCTTATTTATATTCCACACTTAGCTTGTCTTTTCATGAAAAAAAAAAAAAGGTTTATTCAGTTTATATAGTTAATCTGGTATGTTGTTGTCATGTGCCATTGAGTGGGTTTTGACTCATAGTGACCCTATGTAGAACCGAAAGAAACACTGCACCATCCTCACGGTCATTGACGTGTTTGAGCTCATTGTTACAGCCATTGTTTCAACCCATCTCTTTGATGGTCTCCCCTTTTTCTCTGACCTTTTATTTTATCAAGCATGATATCCTTCTCCAGAGACTTGTCCCTTCTGCTAACATGACCAAACTACAAGAGTTGAAGTCTGGCTATTTTCATTTCTGAGGAACATCCTGGCTGTACTTCTTCTTGGACAGATTTGTTCATTCTTCTGGCAGCCCATGGTATATTCAATATTCCTCGCCAACACAATTCAAATGCATCAATTCTTCTTTAGTCTTCCTTATTCATTGTCCAGCGTTCATATACATATGAAGCTATTGAAAAGACAATGGTTTGGGTCAGGAGAACTTTAGTCTTAAAAGTGACATCTTTGCTCTTTAACACTTTAAAGAAGTGATTTGCCCATTACAATATGTTTTGATTTCCTGAGTGCTACTTCCATGGATGTTGATTATGGGAATAGGGTATAGGAGCTTTAAATGACTGTACCCCTAAAATAGATTTAGAGCTGGAAATTTATTAAAGGCAGTATCCCAGCCCAAAGTCTGTCTTTAGGTCTAGAGATACCAAGAGACATTTTTAAAGCTACATCCAGCAATTGACCAGGGATATTAGAAGTTTCCTTTATATTAAGCTCTATTTCTAAAACATCATGATGTCTCCCAGAATTAGAAAGTGAACATACTCTTAGTCTGTATAATTAAATGGATATTTTACACTCTATGGCTAGAGATTCAGTAGATTGGATTGAATGTGATCGATGATAATGCCATGATTTATTACTATATAGCATCCTTTTTGTTACCATTTCTTATGCAAGAACACACATGTGTTCTTCAAATACATGATTTGTAGTGATCCTAAAATTTACTTCATTTTTTAAATGGAGGGAAAGGAGACACATTATAGTAAATGTTGGCTATATTTACTGGCAATTAATGTATATAGTCAGTCAACTGTGTATTTTCACAGATATCTTAACGCTTGTGCTAGATTGTCAATTATCTGAAAGTTATTATTATATTGTTTACTTTTGAATCCCTATCATTTTCTTTCAGGTTGAAGAAAGCCTAAATCACATGCTCAGACTTTTATGTGCTGTTTTTTGTTTTTTATATTCCCAGAGACATCTACCTAATAATCATATTTTTGAGTCATCACTCCTTTTTTTCTCCTTTAAGTCATGTTCTCTCTTGTATTCCATATATGTGTATATATATATATACACACACACATTTATAAATCTATATCTATCTGTCTGTGCATTATCTATCTATTGATCTATCTATATTTAGTATGATACCTCTATTGTAGCAGAGTGTGTTTGTACTTCAGATTAATTAATTCAATAGAAAAAGAATAACTTCCCACTTGGGTATGTTAGTGATGTATATTATAATTTATCAAAACGTGATTAAGTTTATTCCTAAGTATTTAATCTTTGGGGTGGTTATTCCCTGGCATTTTGCTGAATCTTTCTATTAGTTCTAGCCATTTTCTTGGGATTTTCTATGTGTAGGATCATATCATCTGCAAATAGAGACACTTTTACTTCTTCTTTACCTATGTTGTTATTGTTGTTGTAATGTGCCATTGAGTCAGATTTGACTCATAGCAACCCCTCCTTGGGGTGTGTTCTTGCATAAGAAATGGTAACAAGAACGATGCTATATAGTAATAAAGCATGGCATTATCATCGATCACATTCAATTCAATCTACTGAATCTCTAGCCATAGAGTATAAAATATCCATTTAATTATATAGACTAAGAATATGTTCACTTTCTAATTCTTGGGTTTCTGAGGTGATATCACTATGGAAGTAGATTATCCAACCTTCCTTCCAAGGAGTGGCTGGGGGGGTTTAACTGCCAACCTTCTGGTTAGCAGTCAAATGCCTTAGGCACTGTGCCATCAGGAAAGATATATTTACTCTGAATTTTATAGGAGTCTGTTGGGAGTCTGTGCTATATATAAAAGAACTAAAATCTTAATTCACACTGTGCTGTCAGAGTTGGCTTTCTAAGGGCATAGACTTGATTTCCTTTGTAGGTATATCTTGAATGAAGAATTTATAATCTCAAGGTTGTGATCCCTACTTATGTGACTTAGTACTTGTCTACAACATGAATAATTTAACTCAATTTTCCCAAAGCTCATCATTCATCTTTTCAAATGACTTCAATAAAACTTCCACTAGATACTTAATCAAAACAGTGTTGTGTTCTGAGTTTCTGTTATTAAAATATAAATGCACATTAATTTACATATAGCTTCTTCTCTCTGGCTCTTATAGCTTTTGGTACCCATAGCATCTTGTTCCCCTACAAAAGTTATTAACATATACTGAAATTGTCTGTGTCCCTCACCTGAAGGAGAAACAATATGCCTTATTTAACTTTATGCACTCAATTCATTCCACACTTGTCTTAGTTATTTTTATGGATTATGTCCTCCAAAATTACATGTCAACTTGGTTGGGTCATGATTATGTAAGTATCCCCTAAGATCTGATCAGTGAATTAGTTGTGAGGAGATTAGGGTGGATGTAACACCTTTTGTCAAGTTACTCCCCTGATCTGATGTAAGGGGAGCTCCCCTGGCATGGGACTTGCATGACCTTTTATCTTACAAAAGATGGTAGGAGAAAGAAATGAGAAAAGATGGAGGAAACCTTCACCAAGATAAAACAGCTGGGAATGGAGCATGTCCTTTGGACCTGGGGTGTCTGTGCTGGGAACCTCCGAGATCCATGGAAGACTGATGCCATGACACATGAAGATCTCCAAGGAACACCAGGCCCACAGATGTTGAAATGAGACAAGGACCTTCTCCAAGAACTGAGAGAGAGAGAAAACTTTCCAATAGAACCAGCACCATGAATTCAGACCCACCAGCCACTCCTCGAAAGAAAGGTTGGGCAATCTATCTCCATAGTGATACCAGCTCAGAAACCCAAGAAGGGGTCACTATGAGTTGGATCTGACTCCACGGCAGTGAGTGAGCTTCCTAAACTATGAGAACATAAATTTCTGTTTTTTCAAAACCATCCACCTGTGCTATTGATCCCAAGACAGTTATCTAGTGCCACTATAACAGAAATAGAGCAAATGAATGGCTTTAGCAAACAGAAGTTCATCTTCTCACACTTCAGGAAGCTAGAAGTCTGAATCAGATGGCAGCTCTAGGGAAAGGCCGCCTCTCTCTGTCAGCTATGGCAGAAAGTCTTGTCCCTTTAGCTCGTTTCCTGTTTCCTTGGAGATCTCCATTTGACTTGGTGTCAATCTTCTATCATTTTTGCTTTGCTTGCCTGTTTAATCTTTTATATCTCAAAAGAAATTGACATAAAACACATTATATTTATTCAATGTGTATGCTGAGCAAATAGTCTGAGAAGATGGACTATAATAAAGAAGAACCTGGCAACAGGATTGGAGGAAAACTCATTAAAACTCACCAGCCACTCCTCGGAAGGAAGATGGGGCAATCTACTTCCGTAGTGATACTGCCTTGGAAACCCAAGGAGGGGTTGCTATGAGTCGGGTTCGACTCGACGGCACATAACAGCAACAACAACAACAACATATGCAGATGACACAACCTTGCTTGCTGAAAGTGACAATGACTTAAAGTGCTTACAGATACAGATTAAAGACTACAGGCTTCACTGTGGATTACATCTCAACATTAAGAAAGTGAAAATCCTCACAAGTGGACCAATAAGTAGCACCATGATAAATGGAGAAACTATTGAAGTTGTCAAAAATTTTGTATTACTTGGATCCACAATCCACACCTATGGAAGCAGCAGTCAAGAAATCAGACATCTTATTGCACTGGGCAAATCTCCTGCAAAAGACCTCTTTATAGTGTTGAGGAGCAAAGATGTCACTTTCAAGACTAAAGTGTGCCTAACCCAAGCCATGGTATTTTCAATTGCCTCATACGCATGTGAAAGATGGATAACTAATAAGGAAGACCAAAGAAAAGTTGATTCCTTTGAATTGTGGTGTTGGCAAAGAATACTGAAAGTACCATGGACTGTCAGATGAATGAACAGATCAGTCTGGGAAGAGGTGCAGCCAGAATGTTCCTTGGAAGAGAGAATGGCCAGACTTTGTCTCACCTAATTTTGTTGTGTTGTCAGAAGGGACCATTCTCTGGAGGATATCATGCTTGGTAAAGTGAAGGGTCAGTGAAAAGGGGCAGTCCCTCAACAAAATGGGTTGACACAGTGGCTGCAATGATAGGCTCAGGTATAGCGGGGACTGTGAGGCTGGTGCACACCAGTGTTTCCTTCTGTTGTGCATTGGGTCACTATGAGTCAGAGCCTCCTAAATGACACCTAACAACAACAACATCCTACAGTAATCCTCATTAACATAACAAAGACAACCCATTTCCAAATGGGATTATAACCACAGGGATAGAGAAGAGGATTTACACACACCTTCCTCCTAAATTGAGTCTACAGAGAGAGAAAGCCTGTCCCTGGAGCTTGCACTCTGAAACCAGACTTCTAGCTTCCTAAACAAGGAAAGAATACTATAGCTGGTAGCATAGTGCCTAAGGCACTGATTGCAGCGAGAAGGCTAGCAGTTCAAACCCACCAGCCACTCCTCAGAAGGAAGGTTGGGCAATCTACTTCTCTAGTGATATTGCCTCGGAAACCCAAAGAGTGGTCACTATGTGTCGGGTCCAACTCAAAGGCACATAACAACAACAACAACAAACTGAGAGAGAATATTATGTTATTTGAATTTCTTTTCCTTGAAAAAGGACAAGATCTATTTTCCGATACCCTTTCTCTCTCTCTCTCTATATATATTATTATTATTATTAAATTTTCCTATATTCTCTTATAACCTTGCCCAGTCTTGTACCACCATCTTTATAATTGTTAATATAATTGAGTTTATTGTTGTGGTCACAGTGTATTTTTTTTCTTTTTTAATTTTTATTGTGATTTGGGTGAAAGTTTACCGAGCAAATTCACTTTCAATACAGCAGCTCACATATACTTTGTCTCATGACATTGACTGCAATTTCCCACAATGCAATAGCTCCCTTCCCAATTCCTCCTCTCTTCCCTGTGTCCTTCCCTCCCATGCACTTCTGCCCCCCAAGCTGTCTCCCTGTGCATACAAAGCCCTTCTATTCTCTTGTGATTGTTCTCTCCAAGGAGTGTGTCTAACTAATGTAAATGTTCACCTCATATACCTAGCTTTTGTTTGGCTGAAGCCACAGGAGTGGGTTCAATTCCAGACCTGAAGGGCAGCTGGGGGCCATAGTCTCAGTGGTTCCATCAGGCTCTATCAGACCAGCAAACCTGTTCCCCCCCCCCCTTATTTTT
>NW_006922438.1:700416-702439 GCF_000298275.1 Orycteropus afer afer
GAAACCCAAGGATGGGTTGCTATAAGTCAGGTCTGACTCGATGGCACATAACAACAATAACAACAACATCATAGTCTGGAAGCTCCGGTGAAACCAATCCAGCATGGACTACTCTGCTGATATTTGAAATACTAGTGGCTTTGCTTACAGCATAGCACCAATACAAAAGTCACCACATTATGACAAAGTGACAGGTAATGGATATTTTGCATAGTGACAGACAATATACTTAAGACATTTACTCTCATCAATTAAGGGATTACTATAATAAATTTACACATATTATAAGTGATTTGAAAAAAATGGGTTAAATTATTTTGCATGATAAAGTTGAGCCATAAAAAAGGAATAATAATAATCTGACATTCTTCCAGTTTTTAGTATGAGAAACTCTCTAATTGATACCCAAATGGGCTTGTTATCTTCCTTTGCAACTCCACAAGGTTATATTTCAAAATGAGTTTTTGAAGGTGCTATCTTAAAATGACTAAAATTCAAAGAACTTGAAGTTTTTTCAAAGCTCACTTTACACTGAATAATTTAAAGACTACTTATCTTGGGAGTCAGCAATCGTCTGCAGGAACTGAGGGGCATGAGAGAAGCTGATGACTTGCTCCCAGGCAAAGCAAAGTATGAAGTTCATCTGAAAATGCAAACACAAAATATATTCCCAAGAAGAGAATCATTTGAGTTAGAGTAATTATCTGAGTCCTTGAATGTAGTGCTTTAAATACCTATGCATATCTCCTAGGTTAGAATGATTCCAATGTTACACATTAAAAAAAAGCAGGGAGAATATAATAGGTTTTCATCCTAGAACTACTCCCAAACTTGAAATATCTATAAAATGTGGCAATAAGCATATTGGTTGAAAAGTGTAATTTTTCTTTCTAAAGAACTGTTTGTATGAACTCCAGAAATCTGGTCCCAAGCTCTGCATTTCTTTATGTGGAAATTCTATTAAACCAGTCCTTTTGTTAAAGACAATTACTAACGTGGATGATATGCTGTGTCGTGGTTGTTATCTATTTTAATCTGTAAAAAAAGGCTTGAAGGACGATCTTGCTATCCCTGCTTTCCAAATGAGGAAACTAAGACTCATTGAAGGTGGACCTCAAAAGTGTCAGTAATGGAATTGAAATCTTCATTTTCTTGATCATAAAATTGTGTCCCAGCCATGTAGCTGCTTTGGCTGAATAGGCCTCTAGATGTGCTCCCAAACCTGCTTGGCTGTAGAACCTGTGCACCTCTGGAGAGAGAACAGGAGGAACAATTTCCACGATTCTTTTACAACTTTAAATTGAAACCACAAATATTCTTTATTGTTGTTGTTGTTATTTGCCGTCGAGTCAGCCCCGACTCATAGCGACCCCTCCTTGGGTTTCCGAGGCAGTATCACTACGGAAGTAGGATTGAGACTATTTTAAATTTTAATACCCATTGGCCAGTTGAATCTTTTTCAATTAATTTCTATGGAAATCTTTAAACAATATTTAATTATTATAACAGTGTGGCTTAAAAGCCGTATATGGCTTTTTTAAAAGCCATGTACACAATGTACTTTAATTACATTGTCTTGAAGATAATTTGCTAAAATTCAGCAATAACAAAAAAGAAAAAAAAAAAAAAAAACTCACTGCCACTGAGTTGATTCCGACTCGTAGCGATCCCCTTTAGGTTTCTGAGGAGGTAAATCTTTAGGGAAGTAGATAGCCCAGTCTTCTGAGGAGTGGCTAGCGGGTTTGAACCTCCAGCCTTCTGGATAGCAGTCAAATGCCTTAGGCACTATGCAATATTATCTTCAAATTTGAGACAATGTATAGGTAAGATTTGATTTCAAAATGAAACACAGCGGAAATCAAATCAGTTTGATACCCCTGGCTTAATTTTGTTTATTTTTATGACTCATTTTTCATTCTTCCTCAATGCTTTTTAAAGTCAGGAACAAAGTTTAGTTCTCTCTGTACTTAACATAGGGCTTGATTGGCCAATCTTCTATTTTATGTAAATTTTTATGTATATG
>NW_006922438.1:702989-708454 GCF_000298275.1 Orycteropus afer afer
AAGTAAAGTGACATAAACTTGAGGATTATAAAAAAATTTCTCATCTTAAATATGAATTGATTTCTACTGATTCAAATATTGACCTAATATTCCTACTACTTGTTAATCATTTTGTAAACAGACTGCATGTTAGATAATTTTCTAATTTGCTACTTAAAAATAAGATGTATCCATTTAAATGATTTTGACATACTTATATTTGTTTCCATGATGTTATGCTTTTCATGTTTTAGTAAAATAAGAAATATTAAAATGGAGACTTTGAATCTATAAATATTATCAGGCTTGTAGATACATAATTGTGGGAGCTGATAAATGCTAATATTTCCTGCATATACCAATTATGGCTACAAGAGATTGGCATGGCTGACATCAAAAATACAAAAGTACTCAAAAGGACTTATGAATCTTTAGTTTATTATTTGGATTATAACCCAAAACCTCTTAATATATTTGGGGGCTTAAGTAGTTCATTCTATCTTTGAATACTAGGAGGTTTTCAGTTTGCTCATGTGTTCCTTTAATAAACCCCCAGCTCCCTTCGCCTATTAAGCCAGTCCTTTTGTTTAAGACAATTACTAACATGGATGATATGCTGTGTCGTGGTTGTTATCTATTTTAATAACCATAAGGTTTTTTTTTGTTGTTGTTGTTATTATTTTAGCACTTCCATACTTTCTGAAGAAACATGATGCTGTAGGCTCATCTTTCATAATTAATGTTCAAATCCTAGAATTATCAGTATCTTCAAGGGGCCTTGGTTCCCTTAATTGGTAAATGCTATTAGAAACCAAGATCTGGGGACTAAGTGAGTTCATTGTTATTGAAGTATCATTGATTCTAGGTACTCTCAATTGAATGAGAGAATATGTGTATGTACACTAACTTGTGAATATGTATACATTTTTTTCTAGGTAACTTTATTAAATTTCTTCAGAGAAAAGGAGCCAATTAAAATGATAGCTAGATAGACAGATGGATAGATAGATGGATAGATAGATAGATAGATATAATTCTAATGAACTGGCTCATGTACTTGTGTGAGCTGGCAAGTTCAAAACCTGTCACATCTATTAAAAATCTTCCCAGATATCTATTTTACAGTGTTGAGACTGAATTCCTTCTGTCTAAGAAACATGTTTTTTCTCTTAAGGTCGTTAATCGATTGGATGATGCTCACCCCATTATTAAGGGTAATCTCTTTATTTATGGCCAACTGATTGTAAATGCTAATCACATCTAAAAAACACCTTCCCAGGAACATCTACATTAGTGTTTGACCAAACAGCTGGGTTCTATAGCCTAGCAAAGTTGGCTCATAAAATTAACTATCATAGTAACCACCTTTATCTACAGTAAATTAAACATGAATTCTACTGATGTGTCTAACTCTATTCAATTATTACTTGGATCATTCTAAAATCATTCCTTTGCTTATTTTTAACCTTTCACTACAACAGTAAGAAACCTGAATTTCACCATTCACCATCCATTTACTTAATTGGTCAATTCCAGTAAACACGTATAGTGGCATCAGAATTATTAACCCATATTGCTGAAGGGAACAAATTTATCAACTACAGTAAAATGCTTTCATGCAGTTTCTCTTGCCTTTAGTCTTGCAGACTCCAAAGTTATTTTTGTCAGCAACATTTCCCCCACCTTCTTCGCTGAAATTATTGCATGTTTATGTAACAGCAGTAGATTTTCTCACATTTTGCATACTTTTCTATGATCCTTAAATTCTTAAATGATTTTTTAAATTGAATTTGCACACATTAAGGTTCACTTTTTGTGTTGTAAAGTTCTATGGATTTTGATAAAGTTAGTGTCATGTATCCACCATTATAGTATCAGACAGAAAAGTTTGACCACTCTAAGTAATCCTCTGTGATCAACCTATTCAATCCTGCTTTTTTCCTCTGAACCACTGACAACCACTGATCTGTTTACTATCCAATAAATTTTACACTTCTTGGAGTGATATATGACAGAAATCATACGTTATGTGGCCTATTCATGCATATATTTTCATACTGTCAAATTCAATTGGTAAACTTTGCTGATCATTTTTTATCTAAATTTTTATATTTACATAAAAATAAAATGTAATATAATATGAGAATAGATTTTTCTCCTAAAAATATTGAGTATAGAGTTCCATAAAATAAGTTCTCCTAAATATCCTATGAATGTGTTTAAAACATATAATTAACTTTTTGTGGAGTGATTTAGGACTGAAGCAACTTAATAATAAAAGGTTAACAGCTGTTGCTGACAATCATTAGCAAGATAAAGATAAAACATTTATAGACATTTAACTCAAGTTGACATTAAAATAATTTTATTTATAAAAATCAGTTTACTCACCATTCAGAAACATATCTAGAACAGAGTGAAAGGTATCTTTAGATACCTCATCTTTAGATGTGCTCATTCTGCGTCTATTCTAAACCATTTGTGGGCTATCTCGAGGAGACACCATCAACAGTGGAGACTGCCAACATCTGTGAGATGGTCTGCATGAGTACAGATGTCTGATGTTTAGCTTTGTACTTTGCTATTAATTGAGAGTTCCTTTGGGAAGTATAAGACAGAGACTGTTTTTTCCAATAAAAGTTGTGAATATTGATTTTAATTTTATATTTTTTGAGGGAACATAACTTTCTCCATTATTTTACAGGTTGTCATAATCTAAGAAGGAAAGAGCCTAAGTAAAACCAGTTGTGATCTAGGAGAGAGGGTATAGACATTTAGCTCAATTCCGGCTTGATGGAAATGTTCATTTTGAAAAGGTTACAGTGCTTTCGAAACTAGGTCACTATTTCAGCAGCTTTTATTAACAAATCCTTCATTAACAATAAATGTGGTTTGCATTGTATGCTAGATGAGGGTTTTTGTTTTAGTGCATATGACTTGATAGATATATTTACTCTTAAATTTCTATGGTCATCCATTATTCTTCCCATACTACTTCCTTCAAAATGTAGCATATTTTTAAACTACTGGTTACAGAATGTTATAAAGTGCCTCCTCTAGCAGTAAACAATAGCAGCACGAAAAAAATAATACCGTCTCCAAAGAGAATTTATATAGTCTCCTTTAATTGGTAGAACAATTGGTACAAAAGGAAGACTGTACTTGTTTTAGTCAAGAGTAAATGATTGATAATAGGCCAAGCTTGATATCAACAGTTTCTTTTAGAATGTCCAAATGTGATCTAGAAGATCTTATTTGGATTTTTACCAGTATAGGCTGAATTGACTAACAGATCTAGACACCTCTTAATCAATTGCAGCTTTTAAATGAAGACAGCCCTCCTCAATGACAGTCTGACTTTAGTGGCTGAGAGTTTCATTCACTAAGAAAGTCCTTAAAATAAAATATGTATTGATCTTCAAATTCTTTATTTACAACCTCATGGAATATAAATGCTCACAGTGTGTATGAATGGAAGTAAGTATGTGTAGCTATTCTTCATACTAATATGTATGAAATTTGGAAGACAGCTGCCTGGCCAATGGACTGGAAGAGAGCCATATGTGTCTCCATTCCAAAGAAAGGTGATGCAGCAGAATGCGGACATTATTGAATAATATCATTGATATCAAATGCAAATAAAATAATGCTTAACATAATTCAAAAATAGTTGTAGCAGTATGCAGAAAGGGAACTACCAGTAATTCAGTATCATTAAAATCATATGCAAGTAAAATCTTGCTGGAGATTATTCAAAAACAGTTGCAGCAGTATATTGGCAGGGAACTTTCAGAAATTTAAGCCTGATTCAGAAGAGTACATGGAATGAAGCATATCGTTGATGTCAGATAGATCTTGGCTGAAAGCAAAGAATAAGAGAAAGATGTTTACCTGTGTTTCTTTAACTATGCAAAAACATTCAACTGTGTGAATCATGACAAATGATGGATAATATTGCAAAGAATGAGAATTCCAGAACACTTAATTGTGTTCATGAGAAATCTGTACATAGATCAAAATATAATTATTCAAACAGAACAAGGGGATACTTCACGGTCTGAAAATCAAGAAAGGTGTGCATCAGGGTTATGTCCTTCACCATACTTACTCAATTTGTATGCTGAACAAATAATCAGAGAAGCTGGACTATATGAAGAAGAAGGTGGCACCAGCATTGGAGGATGACTCATTAACAACCTGCAATGTGCAGATGACATAACTTTGCTTGCTAAAAGTGAAGAAGATGTGAAGCACTTACTGATGAATATCAAAGACTGCAGCCTGCAGGATGGATTACACCTCAACCTAAAGAAAACAGAAATCCTCACAACTGGACTAACAAGGAACATCATAAGTGGAGAAAAGATTGAAATTGTAAACTATTTCATTTTACAATCAACACCCATGGAATCAACAGTCAAGAAATCAAATAATTTATTGTGTTTGGCAAATCTGCTGCAAAAGACCTATTAAAAGTATTAAAGAGCAAGGATGTCACATTGAAGACTACGGTGTACCTGGCCCAATCCATGGTCTTTTCAATAGTCTCATATGCATGTAAGAACTGGACAGTAAGTAAGGAAGTCCAAAGAGGAACTGATGGATTTGAATTGTGGTGATGGCGAAGAATATTGAATATACCATGGACTGCTGGAAGCCTGAACAAATCTGTCTGGGAAGAAGTACAGCAGGAATGATCCTTAGAAGCGAGAATGGTGAAACTTGACCACTCACACTTTGAATGTCTTATCAGGAGGTACCAGTCCCTGGAGAAGTACGTCATGCTTGGTAAAGGAAATGGTCAGCACAAAAGAGGAACCCCCTCAACAAAGTTGATCGACACTGACTGCAACAATGTGTTCAAGGATAGCAACAATTGTGAAGATGGTGCAGAATTGGACAGCCCCACAATATCACATAGACCACATACTTACAAGTCTATCCCCATAATTGCATTTTTCCAGAGTAGGATTGTCACATAGAACATCATTTCTCTCAATCTGACTTCACTAGATTTTTGTTGTTGTTGCTTATCAGGAAAAGGGATATCTGGATGCCATTGGCCTCTTCAGCTGTTATTTTCTTAAAGTTAATGCAACTAATCACTTTACCCTGTTAAGCTTGTTGTATTGTAACAAAATTTAAAGGAAATTTAATCCATCTATTTTTGTCCTTTTCCCAGAAGATAATGTGAATAAAATCAACATAATGCAATGTTTATCAAACATAGCTTGTGAAAGTTTTCTTGCAGTGTTTGCAGCTACTCATATGTATAAATGTATATGTGTCTATCCATGTGTCTAAGGAGCCCTGATGGCTTAGTGCCTAAGGCATTCGACACTAACCAGAAGGCTGACAGTTCAAACCTTCCAGTTTCTCCTTGGAAGGAAGATTGGACAACCTACTTCCATAGAGATACCACCTCGGAAGCCCAAGGAGGGTGGCTATGAGTTGAATCGACTTGATGGCAGTATTTTTTTTTTTTT
>NW_006922438.1:709114-713184 GCF_000298275.1 Orycteropus afer afer
CAGGTATACATTTAATGGTATTTAAAATTTTCCTCTTACGGACTACAATTTAATCAGTAACCTTTTCATGGATAGTTTTCTATCTCAGGGATTTAAAAACAAAACAAAACAAAACAAAAAAACCTCTTTGAAAGTGATTTCTGACACAGTAATATATACCTTAGAGGAGGTAGGAATTGTGGAGTACTTTGTTTTATATATGGAAGGAAGATGAGGCAGTTTTATATGTGGAAGGAAGATGAGTGAGTTGGAATTGATTCAGTGGCAGTGTGCTTGGTGTTTTGGTTGGTTGTTTTTACGTAATATTAAAAATGTTTGCTGACTGAAGGTTTGATTTATATCTTTAGGCATGAATAATGTAATTTCTTCTTTCTAATTTATTAATAAATCTGACAGTTAATATCCTAGAATACTACAATTCATTTATAGTTTAGAAACAGACCCTTCTGGGAAATTTTAAGATACTTTCCAAATCTTAATCAGAATTCAGTTTTTTCTGGAATTAAAATCTACCGGTGGGTTAAAAACAAAATTGAAACAAAAAGTAAAGGGCTTTTTCTCCTTTTAAAATTGGTTATGCTAATATAGGTGACTAATAGTATGGAGTTTTAGGTATACTCACAATTAGATTTTCATAATGTGGATTCATTTTGTTTACTTTCCAAAGTGAATGCTTTAATTGGAATACTTTCACTTTGGGGTGTATTCCTTAAATTAAGCTTATTTCAAAATGGATAAATCTCATAATTAATGGCATGACATCCGTCCCCAGGGAATGGTCCCTTCTGACAACATGACAAGCATGCCAATATAGCTCAGATTAAATCTATTAAAATGTAATGTACTTTTTAATTCTTAGGTAATTAAGAACCACATTTTTTGAAATGAAAAAAGTTTTGCAACTTTTTAAAATGAAAGTATATTTTCCTTTCTTGAATTGAAAAGTACATGTAGTTAACTAAATCTATAGCTGTATTTACATAGCATATAATAGACAATCTAGTGACACATTCCTTTCTTGGGTCTCAAGGAAGAGATGGGAAGATTCACTTTCTTACATTTTTGATACTCTTTGTAGACTTTCCCATAAATATACAGCACTTGTTATTTTGGATCATTTAGAAAAAGGAACTCTCAGACCACAAGATCAATATTGGGAATTTTTCCATCATGAGTCAGAAATATCCTGGATATTTCAAAGGATGGCTTGTGAAGACAGGTCTTGAAATTTTTTAGGCAGATTTTAAAAAATTTGCTGAGTACTCTCTGTGTCAAATATGTAGTGCCAAAGTGTATGTTTTATTTATGCAGTTGTGTAATTTGGAAATAACTATTGCATCTTGTTTATGTAATAAAAAACTCTCACTGCAATCGAGTTGATTCCACTAACAGCGACCCCTTTTTGGGTTTCCCAGGTGTTATCCCTACGGAAGTAGATTGCCCAATCTTCCTTCTGAGGAGTGGTTGGTGTGTTTGAACCACCAGCCTTCTGGTTAGCAGTCAAATGCCTTAGGCACTATGCAAATGTTTTTGTTGTTTGGTGCCATAGAGCCATCTCCAATTCATAGTGACCCTATGCACAACAGAATGAAACACAGTCTGGTCTCGCACCAGCTCCATGATCCTTGTTATACTTGAACCTGTCACCACAGCCACTGTGTCAATCAATCTCCTTGAGGGCCTTCCCCTCCTTCGTTGACCTCCCACCTTACCAAGCATGACATCCTTCTCCAGGGAGTGGTCCCTTCTGACGACTTGACAACCATGCCAATAAAAGTAAAAAGCAAAATACATATGTGTCTATATTTTCTTCTGACATTCATTTTTGTCTTTTTTTTTTTTTTCTTTCCTGTCTTTTTAATGATCTTTTGCTTTCTTCACATATGATATCCTTGATGTCATCCACTGTTCTCTGGTCTTTGGCCATTCATGTTCAATGCATCAGATCTGTTCTTGAGATGGTCTGTAAATTCAGGTAAGATATACTTAAGGTCATATCTTGACTCATATGGAATTGTTTTAATTTTCTTGAACTTTAAATTGAACTTCCATATGAGCAACTAATGGTCTATTATGTGCTTGGGCCCTGGGCATGTTCTGACTGATGATACTGAGCTTCTCCATCATCTTCTTCGACAAATGTAGTCAATTTGAACCTTGTGTATATTCCATCTGGTGAGGTGTACTTGTAAAGTTTCTGTCTATGTTACTGAAAAAATATATTCTAACGAATACATCATTGATCTTGTAAAATTCTATCATGTGAACTTGGGCACCATTTCTATCACCAAGGCCATAAAAAGCTGAACAGAGAATTTCAAAGGATGGCTCAGAAAGACAATGTGAAGTATTAGAATGAAATATGCAAAGACTTGCAGTTTGAAAACCAAATAAAAGAACATGCTTGACACTTCTCAAGCTGAAAGAACTGAGGAAAAAGTTTAAAACTCACGTTATAATATTGAAGAGTCCTGTGGATAAAATATTCAATGACACAGGAAGCATCAAAAGAAGATAGAAGCCGTACATGAAATCATTGTACTGAAAAGAATTGATTTACATTCTATCATTTCAGGAGGTAGCATATGGGCAAAAACCTATAGTATTGAAGGAAGAAGTTTAAGTTACACAGAAGACATTGGCAAAAAACAAAGTTCCAGGAAATGACGCAATACCAAATGAAATATTTCCACAAATGGATACAACACTCTAAGTTCATCTATGCCAAGAAATTTGGAAGACAGCTACCTGACCAATAAACTGAAAGAGATCCATATTTGTGCCCATTCCAAAGAAAGGTGATCCAACAGAATGTGGGAATTATCAAACAATATATTAATATCCCATACATGTAAAATTTTGCTGAAGATTATTCAAAAGCGGGTGTCGCAGTACATTGACAGTGGACTACCAGAAATTTAAGCCATATTCAGAAGAGCACATGGAATGAGGGCTATCATTGCTGAGGTCAGAAGGCTCATGGTTGAAAACAAAGAATACCAGAAAGATGTTTACCTGTGTTTCATTGACTATTACAAGGCATTTGACTATGTGGATCATAAGAAATTAAGTATAATATTGTGAAGAAGGGGAATTCTAGAACACTTAATGACATTCAATTTTACCAAGAGATAATTGTTTTAACAGAACAGGGGGATATTGAGTGGTTTAAACTCAGAAACAGTGTGCATTGGGTGTATCCTTTACTTCTGTAGTGATACTGTGTCGGAAACCCAAGGAGGGGTTGCTATGAGTCAGATCTGACTCGACGGCACAAACAACAGCAGCAACAACAACAACAACAACAACAACAACCATACTTATTCAATAGTTTTGCTGAGCAAATAAACCAAGAAGCTGAACTGTATGAAGAACAAGGCATTAGGATTAGAGGAAGATTCATTAACAACCTGTGATATGCAGATGATTTGTTTGCTGAAAGTGAAGAGGACTTGAAGCAATTACTTTGATGAAGATCAAATATTATAGCATTCCAAACAATAGCCTCTTGGTCTATGTTCAGGTTCTTCATGATCTCAATTAAGTATTTTGGAATTGCCATCCTTCTCAATGTTATCCATGATTTGTTATGATCCACAAAGTTGAATGCCTTTGCATAGTCAATAAATCACAAGTAAACATCTTTCTGGTATTCTTTGCTTTCAGCCAAAATACATATGACATCAGCAATGATATCTTTCCTTCCATGTTCTCTTCTGAATCCAGCATGCATTTCTGAAAGTTCCCTGTCAATATACTTCTACTACCATTCTTGAATTATCTTCAGCAAAATTTTACTTGTGTGTGATATTAATGATATTGTTTGATAATTTCCACATTCTGTTGGATCACTTTTCTTTGGAATGGGTACAAATATGTATCTCTTCCTGTCAGTTGGCCAGGCAGCTGTCCTCCAATTTCTTGGCAGAGATGAGTAAGTGTTTCCAGCGTAGCATTCATTTGTAAGAATATCTACATGGGATGGCTGGGTCAAATGGTATTTGTATTTCCAACTTTTGAAGGAATCACCATACTGCTTTCCACAATGGTTGTACCATTTTACAGTCCCA
>NW_006922438.1:715329-716526 GCF_000298275.1 Orycteropus afer afer
AGCTTTTTAAAAAGGAGCTCTGGTGGTGCACTTGTTAAGGCATTTGACTGCTGAACAGAAGATTGGTGGTTCAAACCCACCAGCCACTCAGTGGAAGGAAGATGGGGCCTTCTACTTCCATAAAGTTATACTGCCTTGGAGACCCAATGGGGGTTGCTATGAGTCAGACTCAACTGGATAGCAGTGGATTTGGCTTTATTTATTTATTTTGAGCTTTCTAAAAGTACGAATCATGTGGTTGGCTACTGCTGAGTCAGCCTCCAACTCCTGACACCGCTGTGTTACGGAGTAAAGCCGCTCTGTCAGAATTTCTCAGCTGCCATTTTTACAAAGCAGATAACCAGATCTTAGTTCTGCAGCACTGCTGGTGGATTTAAATCACTGACCTTTAGGTTAGCAGATCATCTTAAGCTGCTTATGCCACCCAAGTTCCTTAAAGTACAAATTTCTAGTGTTTATAATCAAAATGCTAAAATTTTACACAATTTCTTCTTGATATTGTAAATTGTGTTGATACATAGAAGTAAATTGTCCGCCTAATTTCCCATTTATTTTCAAAATATTTTTTGTGGATTTTTCAAGTACAATTCAAATGTATCTAAAATGATTTTTTTTAATCTCCCTGCTCCCTTAAGCATAGAAACATAGGACATAGGACATTCTATCAATGATTTAGTCTCTCTATTGGAAACATTATTTTACTGACCAACATTGTTAATTATTGGCCATTTTTGACCATCAATAATGGGTTCTACTTTTATTAAAGAAAAAATGTCTTTATGTGTTTATCACTGATTCTGTATTCTTTTTTCTCTGGTACCTTATACTAGTTTCAGAACTTTTGCTGATTAGCATCTGTTGCTTCATTTTACAGATAATTGTCAAATGAATGCACTTCAGCTTTCCCTATGGGAGTTTGGAGGCTGTGTTCCAGGTAGTTAATCTGAAAACGGTGTAACTCTGAAAAAACAGAATAAACAAGGCTTTGTAAGCACTCAGTGTGTTGTTGTTGTTGTTGTTGTTGTTATGTGCCGTCCAGGTGCCCCGACTCATAGCGACCCCTCCTTGGGTTTCCGAGGCAGTATCACTACGGAAGTAGGATTGTCCAACCTTCCTTCCGAGGAGTGGCTGGTGGGTTTGAACCGCCAGCCGTCTGGTTAGCAGGCAAGTGTCTTAGCCACTATGCTACCAGAGCTC
>NW_006922438.1:716856-718231 GCF_000298275.1 Orycteropus afer afer
GGATTTTTGCAACTGATGGAGTATTTCCACAACTTCAGAATTGTAGCACTTTCAGAGGAAATTTATTTTGGCGAGTTTATCACTCATATTATTATTCTGCTAGCATTTAATGCTGACCGATCCTTGAACTCTGGATGACTGTGGCCATTGCAGCTAGCTTATTTACTAAAAGTTTAAAAACATGACATTTATACTCTCTAAATGGTGTTATTAATTAAACTGGATCATTTTTCAAGATTCACATTAAATCTCACATAACTAGGATTAACATTCTGCACTTGGTTTCTGAGTTTAGACTGCCATTGGCAGATTCTTGTATTTTAAAGATAGCTGATGTTTACATGAGAAAGTTGTACTTATGAATATGTATAATAAAAATAACTCCTAAATCAAATTCCAAATGATGAAGAAAATTAGCCATCATCATTTGATTATCCAAATGAAGTCCCTGCCATCATCTTCTCTTTAAGTTTTCCCCCATTGCCTAGAATGCGTGCTTCATCCTGGATATCAATGATGAAGAGCCTTTATTTTACCATTTATTGAGGCAAACAACTTTACTGACATTCAGGTGCCTGGGGGTGGGGGAAGGGGCTTTCTTGTCCTGGTTGCCCCACAATCTTAGATCCAATGTCGCTGGTGTCTGGGATGGGCTTTCACCGTGACTTGGGCCCTGTTTCACATGTAGGCACATATTTATGCCTACTGCTTGTGGCAGAACTTGGGGGTAACAAGTTTCTTTTTCCCCTTCAGCAGTAAGAGGATACTGAAGGTCTGAGAGCAGGACATTTTCCTGCCATTTCTCCAGGAGTAGACACATTTTCTGTTTTGTTTTATGTGTTACTGTTTTCCTGTCCAGGGGCCACAGGGGATCTTCTACTTGCCCTGAGACAACTGGGTTCATTATTCTTTTCTTAGTGGCTGAAAGCTTTTCTTCTATTTGTTTTCACACCTCCAGCCTCCGGCTTCCTCCAGGCGCTCACTGACTAGTTTTCCTTCTGGTGCTACATGGAGATCCCTAAAGAAGTTCCTGGCAGAGAAGGCCAATGCCTTTCGTGTTTTTGGTTCGGAGAAGTTCTGTACACTCACATCATGCCATCTCTGTCATTTAGCAATTCACCTAAGTCGTCGTCTTTTTCTGACAGCCCTCTGCCATAGGTAAATCAGGTATGGCGTCTTGTCTCTCCTGGGAGGCACTGTCTATCTTTACCTCTTAGTTTAGTCGGTAAGTCTGTGACCTCATCTCTCTGATTAGTTCAAGAAAAGTTGTTGTTGTTTGCCGCCGAGTCGGCCCCGACTCATAGTGACCCCTCCTTGGGTTTCCGAGGCAGTATCACTACGGAAGTAGGAATGCCCAACCTTCCTTCCGAGGAGT
>NW_006922438.1:718593-719947 GCF_000298275.1 Orycteropus afer afer
TTTTTTTTTTTTTACTTTGGTGAAATTATTTATGCTTTTGTTTTCAGTTTTCTGTAATTAGATTACTAATGGAGTTGTTTTTAGGATTAATGCACTTAGAATCCGGCCTGTTATATGGTGAATGCTTCATATACATGCCCTTAATGGAATGTCAGAGCTATGGTGGCATCTTACATACAAAAAGCCTATACCAGCAAGCTAAAATCCTAGCTTCCCTTTTTTCCCTCTTTATAAGCTAATGATCATTTAGTAGGCATTATGCGACAAGCATCGCACTGTTAGCTTCTCCGTTTTCAGAGCACTTTAAAGACCCTTATACCTGAAATCTTATGCATTATTCTGAATTTAGATAGAAAGCTAGACTTTTTTTTCCTAAAGAAAAGAGCGTTTTCTGAGAAATAAAAATGAGGCACATTCTGTATGTAAATTCACAAGACAGGAACTTATATCTCAACGTAACTCACTGCCATCAAGTAGGATCCAAGTCACAGCGACCTGTCCTTGGGTTTTCAAGGCAGTATCATAACGGAAGTAGATTGCACAACCTTACTTCGCAGGGGTGGCTGCTGGCTTTGAACCACCAGCCTTCTGGTTAGCAGTCAAATGCCTTAGGCACTGCACTACCAGAGCTCCCAACTTAGGAAATTAAAATTACCTTTTTTTTAAAGGTGAAAATAGTGATTATTGGCAATTTCATATGGCACACACTAATATCTTTCAGGGCATTTTATATCTGTTTATTTTCTGAGCATATCATATTTATATAATTCTGAAGCAGAATGTAATCTTATTGATGTTAAATCCATTATTACTGTTATTATTATTAAATTAACTGTGGTTGGGCTTCTAATTAAATTTCTATGTAGCTATATCATCTTATTTGGTGCCACAATGCCATTATCATTAATTTTTCATGGTCAATATATTAATTGTTAGAATTTTTTCTTTTGGTTCATTTACTTAGAATTTCTTAGTCTATTCTGAAAGTGCATTTAGATAAAAACAAGGGTTAAAGCAAGGCAAGAAGCATTTTAATGGAGAGTCCCAACAGGACTGTAATAATACTGATGACTTTGTGTTGTTGGTAGGTGCCATCGAGTCGTTTACATGCAAAACATATCATTGCACATCTAGAAGAAAAAGAAAATTTAGGGCAACAATACCAGAGAATTCTGGCAAGTCGGATAATAAGGTTCATAGTCTTAGAAAATGACTTATCTAAGAACACAGTAATTTAGGAAAGTGGTGGAATTAGAATTAAGATGTACTTCTGTACTTCTTAATTGTGAAGGGTTTGAATAAAAATTGCTTCATGGAAGATAAAGTACTTTTCATTACTTAAAACTAAATATAT
>NW_006922438.1:720932-724018 GCF_000298275.1 Orycteropus afer afer
AGTTGTATCGTCTGTGTATCTGAGGTTGTTAATGATTCTTCCTCCAATCTTGATGCCACGTTTTTCTTCATATAGTCCAGTTTAATAAGAAGGAATGAAAAAAGGAATTGGAAGGTATTTCAGAAGTTATCTAGTCCAAATTCCTCCACATGGAAGGATCTCCTTTAGAGTACCTCTGACATTTGTTCTATGACCACACACTGAAAACCATCAGCTTACTTCCTCAAAAAGTATGTCTGAGGCATGTTTGATCTACTATTGTAGAGATCATTTATTTCTTGCGTCGAGCTGAAAGCTGCTTCTCTATAAATTCCACCCATTGTATGAAAATCACAGGGGAGGAACAGAGTGCAAGTCTATTCCTTTCTCCATAGGTTATCCATTCATTTATTCCTTCATCCATTACATGTCCAACGAGCAAAGTTTGTGTGAGATCCTAAGAGTAGAAATGGATAGGGGAAAAACAAAAACAACTCTATCCTTGAAAAGAGAGTAAGTCAAACATTGCTATGGCCAATGCCCTGATGACAGTATGGCCAGAGTTCTTCCAGAAGTTGAACGGAAAGTTGTCTGATGTGTGAGGTTGACCACCAATAATGCTGCTCTCCAAAAGTCCTGCCAGTCTTTCCTCATGAAAGTTTCAGGAGCCTGATGCTGGAAACTGGGTTATTGGCAGAACTCTAGAGAACAGCACATATTCAAAGCAGTGTGATTGGCTGCCACCTTTGAGCAGGCACAGCGGTTTGTTTCCTACTAGGATCAAAATATCACAGGCAAGAGATTTGGTTGCTTTGAAATGCATGCACCTTTGTTTATGACAGAAATTATTGAAACATTTTGAAGCCCTGGTTTAAGCAGAAACAAATAATCCTCGTATCAGGAGGCTTTCAGATGTGTATTTACAAATAATACCATTTTCTGAAAACTTAACTGGGTGATAGCATTAAGAGAAATACCCCATAAAGTATAAGCATCCTACCACATTTTATTTTCTTATTTTGGTGAGATGACAAAAATGTGATAGAACAACATGCAAATTATTTATAGCTCTCAAGGTTATTCTGTTGGGTCAAAATTAAGCATATATTTACCCCCCCCAAAAAAAACCCAAAAACTTAAACTCACTGCTGCTGAGTCACTTCCTACACAGTGACCCTTCCTTGGGTTTCTGAGGCAGTATCTCTATGGAAGTAGATTGCCCAGTCTTCCTTCCGAAGAGTGGCTGCTGGGTTTGAACTGCCAACCTGCTAGTTAGCAGTCAAGAGCTTTTGGCACTATGCCACCAGAGCTCCCATATATTTACCAGTGTGCATCTATTAACTACTGCATTCCTCAAGCCCAACATGCACTTCAGCCATCAGGAGTACAGAGGAGAACTCCATGAATTGGTTGTAGTTTGCTGTCTTTATTCACACTCTGAAGCATAAGGACATAAAGACATGGTCAGTGGTTGAGAGTAAGAGAGGAAGAAGGGTGAGAAAAAAGCTACTATGGTGTAATAGATCACTTTTTATGGCCTTTCTAGCCATGGTCTTGTAATTCCCACAACAATAGTGAGTAAGACTATGCAAATAAGGTGCTTATGAACCACCAAGGGGAATGAACAGCTTGCTGCTAATGCAAATAAGATGATTGGCACTCTTGTAGGGTTGGTTCACTCAGGTGAGGTATATGGAACCCTAATGAATGTATTGGTCAGTTTTGCTATTCCACTAGTCTTAAAACAAGACATCTCAGAGGTGGATGTGGAGGGCACCACTACCACTAAGAAGAAAGATGGGAGCAGAACACATTCTTTGAACCAAGGGTCCCAGTGCTGAGGACCTCTTAGACCCAGGAGACAGAGCTGTAACACCAGAGATGGCAAGAGGTGATAGACGTAGCAGAACCAGGAGACCAATATGAGATGGCACAGTGACCTTCCCAGCCTATAGAGTGACAAAACTGAGAGCTTTTGGGCAGGAGGCTTACTGGCAGAGTGGGTTGCCCTGGGCACTTCTTGGTAGAGTTAAAGAGCTTTGTAACACAGGCCAGGCACTATTAGTAGCCCATGTACTTCCTACATTCACACATCAGGGGCCAACGAGCAGAGGGCCAGACAAAGGCCTGGCTGCAGACACAGCTGAGAAGAGGCTGTCCTTACCAAAAAAGCCCTGTAACCTGAGTCTTTCCTGATCTTCATTTATAACCTGTGACTTGCCTAATAAACCTTACAGTCATGAGTATGGTCTGTGATTTTTCTCTGATCATTTCAGTGAATTACAGAACCCAGCAGAGAAGTCGAGAATGCTATGGGAAGGATGGTTACTGTCAGAACTTGTAAAAAGGCTGGAGAGAGGAGGCATGTCTGACCTCTGCTTCATAGGAATCAGCCTTGGGCCGATGCTGCTGATGTGAGTCTCCACCGTTGTGGAGTTAGAGGAAGTCAGATGTTCCTGCTGTGCCATCATACCTACTAACAAGCAACATGCAAACCGCTGAGTAGCTGCTGGGAACTTATGCCAATATTAGTCAAAGATCATTTAACTTTTCCTTGCTCACATTGGGAAGTAAAGGAAGGTAGAGCCATTGATTCGGGGGGCTCACAGTTAACCCAAATTGACCATCAGCTTCTGACTCTTTAGGACCTCATTTATGTACCCCATTAATAACAAGGTCAAAATAGAACTTTGAATAGCTTTTGTACATATATTAGACTTGTTTCTTCTGCTTACTAAGCAAGGAATACTCACATTGCCCTATAATAAGAAAAAAATTACTTACACTTCATGATTTTCATAGCACGTCTTTTTGTGTCACTTCTTTGGCAGTTAATTTTCTATCAGTAGCCAACGTACTTCCTACACTCACACATCAGGTTTACCACTTAGCACCTCTAAAGACCTATCCTTGAGCATGTTACTTAACCTTTCTGAATCTCAGTTACACATAAAATAAAGATGTTGTTGTTGTTGTTGTTGTTATGTGCCATCGAGTCAGCCCTGACTCATAGCGACCCCTCCTTGGATTTCCGAGGCAGTATCACTACGGAAGTAGGATTGCCCAACCTTCCTTCCGAGGAGTGGCTGGTGGGTTTGAACCGCCAG
>NW_006922438.1:724118-725899 GCF_000298275.1 Orycteropus afer afer
TGAACCGCCAGCCTTCTGGTTAGCAGTCAAGTGCCTTAGCCACTATGCTACCAGAGCTCCCAAAATAAAGATAATGGTGTCCAATTTACTAAGTTGTTGCACATTTGATTAGGTATGTGAAGCAGTTAAAATCCTTCTTGGCACATAATAGGTGCTCAATGAATTGTAACTAATATTGTATATTGACTTGATTGACTATCACATTTCTAAATGTTTTGCTGTCTTCCCTAACCAAGTTTGAATATGTTCATTGGAAGGGTAGTTGTCATTTCCTGACTTTATCCCAGTTGTTCACTGAGCTCCTGCTGTATGTGGGCTAGCTTGAAACTTAGTGTTTCTAATCAGCATTGACAAAACAAAATTATTTATTTTCTTTTTTTCTCTCCTGCCTTCCTTCTTCTCACCCTCCATCCCACCCTCCACCCACCCTTCCTATCTTCCTTCTCCCCCCATTCTCCTTTGCTTCCTTCCCTCCTTCCCTCCCTCCTTCCTTCCTTCCTTCCCTCCCTCCCTTCCTCCCTTCTTTTCCTCCTTTCTTCCTTCCCAAGAATTAAGACCAGTATGTTTCTCTGATAATACTAGAATACAATTCACTGATTTGACCTGGAATCCTTCTTCAAGCATCTCTTGTGTCCTGAGGACTTTTTATATCCCTCTCCCTGAATATATATGACTTATAGTTAGAGTCTACTTCTCATTTTATTTTAAAATAAATGTTTTATTTTAGTCTTTGTCTTTTTTATTTTTTATTTTTAATTTTGTTCCACATTTTTCTCCCACTCTATTGATCTCTTTCACAGTGGTTCATAGTGGTAACTGGGCACCATTTTCTGGTCTCAAAGTTGTGGAGATAGAGGTTCCTGCAGTTCACTAGTCCTTTGTACTAATTGTTTCCATGTGCTTTGTTTTTCTTCACTCTTGATTGCTCTGTCTGGGGAGAGACCAATAGCTGCACTTACATGGCTGCTCTCAAGCTTTTAAGACCCCAGTCACTACTCACCAAAATAGGATGTGGAACATTTTCTTTGTGGACTACGTTGTGCCAAAGGCCCTTGAAGTCCCCTGAGACTATGGTCCTGAGACGCTAAGCCCATTGACCCAGATTCCAGTTGTCATGTGCAGTCTGAGTGGCAATGTTGTAGAAGACATGGAAGAACACTACTGTGAATATTCCTCTCCTTGCCTTCCCATTGCTCAATCCAACACAGGACATCCGTACCTCCAGGGCTTGCTGATTATTCAGCATCTTTCAGTTCAGGACACACGAGTCTTGATTAAATCAGAGGGAGAGAAAGACAAATCATAGGCTTGTTAACAAATTGCTATCTCTAATCAGTCAGTGGGTTTTCATTTAGACATATTGAGATGATCTCATACTTTAGGAGGAAGGATTTTTGAGCTGGAGATAATTACAAAAGAACAATGAAAGAGCTGAGGTGCTTGTAAGAGTTTCAGCTTGTTATTTAAAAAGAGTGTTGGTGTGGAGCCAGTATTCAGCAATATTATTAAGGTTATTTTACCAAGGAAAGAAGATTTCTTTTTTAAAGTGAACACACCAGCTATGTGTTTGATGATTCAAATATACTAGGATATAGACAGCATAACAAAGTAATCAAAATCCTATAGCCAGGTATCAGATCTCTGGCTTTGCCACTTGACACCTGAGTGATCTTTGCAAGGTACCTAAAAGTCTTAATTCCCTCATCTATAAAACTGGGATAGTAATAATACTTAACTCATAGGGCCCTTGCAATGATTAATGACCAAATATACATGAAACA
>NW_006922438.1:726014-726456 GCF_000298275.1 Orycteropus afer afer
AAAAAAAAAAGAAAGAAAGGAAGAAACTCCCTGCTATCAAGTCAATTCTGACTCATACCGACCCCATTGGGTTTCTGAGGTACTAAATCTTTACAAAAGTAGATTGCCCAGTCTTCCTTCCACAGAGTGGCTGGTGGGTTTGAACTGCCAATCTCCTGGTTAGCAGTCAGATGCCTTAAATATTAGCAATTATGCTAAGTACTAGAAAAATATTTCTATAAAGATACTGTTATTCCAAGAGACATAAAAGTAATGTACCTGTACATTGGGAATATTTTTTGAGTTGAGGACATTCATTAAATTCAGTCATATTATTGTAGAATTATCTATCTGCCTATTTATATACATACATATATTATCCACACACACACACACATATACATATACACATATGTATAGTTGTAAATATATATATTTGTATATATATATATGTATATATATA
>NW_006922438.1:726556-729005 GCF_000298275.1 Orycteropus afer afer
ATATATAAAAGCTCTGGTAGTGTAGTGCCTAAGGCACTCGACTGCTACCCAGGAGGCTGGTGGTTCAAACCCACCAGCTACTCCTCAGAAGGAAGATGGGGCAATCTACTTTCACAGAGATACCGTCTTGGAAACCCAAGGATGGGTCGCTATGAGCCGGGTTCTACTCGATGGCACATGACAACAACAACAGATAGATAGATCGATAGAAGGAGTTCTTAGGCTCCATGCCTGAAACATTTGACTGTTAACCAGAAGGCTGACGGTTCAACCCACCAGCCACTCTGTAAATGGAAGATGGGGCAATCTACTACTGTAAAGATTAACTGCGTCGGAAAAACAATGGGGGACACTATAAAGCAGAATTGACTTGATGGTAGTGGACATACATATGTATATAGTTGTAAGTGTATATATAAAACAGAACATTTGCCAATTTAATATTTTTCAGGTGTACAATTCAGTAAAGCATAATGTATTTTATATTTGATGGTCTGTATGCCTTTAATTTTATTAAACAATTCATCATCAGGTTATCCATAACAAATATTTACTGAGCAATTTATCCTGATACTAGGGAGTTAAGAATGTAAAGAAATACAAGAAGTGGTTACTGTCCTTGAGGTATCACACTTCAGACAGAAAAGTTAAGCAACACAAGGTTACATATGAATTAAATGCCAAATGAGTGCTTATCTCAGTGTGTGTTGCACTTAAGGCTTGTAGCTGCAAGTGATATTTATGGCTCTGCTTGCTTCATTTGAACTGTTAGAGAACTGGCACTGTCTCAGAGTAGGGAGTAGGATATGTTTTTCACTTGTAAATTTCTTGAGTTCTGAGTTTCTGATAAAGAGGTAGAGAAGAATTGTAATTAAGTATGTTTCTGGCACAGTAACCACTAAAGGAACCATTGAAGTCACCTATCCTGTGTTTTGCAAATACACACCAATTTTCCTGTTAGAGAAGAAGGTATAAGGGCTTGAGGCACATGAATCTGTTTTCTCAATGAATCATTCAGTAAGAAGTCAGGCAGAAAATAACTTTGATGGGGGAAACGAATCAAGGGTGATGTCAAGAAGTCAGTAGCTAGAATAACAAAAGAAAAAGAGAGAGAGAACAAGAGAGATATTTCCCTGTCAGAGTTAGATTAAAAATGTATGAATATTTTCCAAATTAAAATAATAATAATACCAATTTTTACGTGACTACATGCAGTAGCTAGCACTGTCATGTGCTGAAGACTCGTCTGTGAATTGATACAGACATTTGGAAAACTGTGGCAATGTCTATTAAAACTGAATATATGCATAAGCTATTACCCAGCAATTCCACTCCTAGGTACATTTCTGACAGAAATTCATTTGTCTTTTTACCAAAAGAAACTCAAAAGAATGTTTCAAGCAGCATTATTTGAAATAGCCACAAACTAGGAACACTGTAAATACTCATCAACTTCAGAAAATACAAATAATTTATGTTGTATTTTCAAAAAATGAGAATGAGTGAACTGTTGCTGTACCCAACGACATGAGTCAATCCCACAAACACAAGACTGGGCAAGAGAAAACAGTTTATAATGAATTGTTCCATTTAAACAAAGTACAAAAACAGGTAAATCTACGCTATTGGAAGTAAGGACAATGCTTACATTGGGGGCCTATATTGACTGGAAGAAGGTTTTTATGATACAAGGATTGTTCCACTCTTTGATCTGTAGATGGTTATCTCAAAACTCACTGCTGTCGAGTGGGATCCGACCCATAGCAACTCCTCCTTGGGTTTCCGAGGCAGTATCGCTGCGGAAGTAGATTGCCCCATCTTCCTTCCAAGGAGTGGCTGGTGGGGTTGAAGATGGTTATAGGCTTTACTTATTTGGTGAAAATTGATTGAGCCCCTCATTTATAACTTGCTCATTTTCAATGTGCAGATTAGATTTCAAGAAAGTATAATTAAACATTTAAGTAAAGTATTATCATATGATGAGAATTTCTAAAATACAATTCCAACACTACAATTGAGAATGATTCCAATTAGGAAGAAAAAGAGAGTCATCTAAAGACAGTATGGAGCCTGTTTGATAAACTCAAATTGCTAAAGAAATTGTTCAAATTTCAGAAACAAGAATACATAAATGCTGAAAAATATGCTGCATTTTTGTTTGTGAAGTTTTAAGACTAGCCTCAGGAAATCCAAAGCACAAATGGCAAGATTTGAAAAATGCTAAAAGCAACAAACTTTGCTTGTAGCCTTGGGCGAAATATAGTGAACAAAGAAAGCAAGAAGCTATATAATTTTATTTGTTAGCTTAGAGGCAGAACTGCACAACTCCTGTGTTTCTTCCCATCCTTTATGGTAAAAAAAAAAAAAAAAATCCACCTCACTGCCATTGAGTCAGTTCTGACTCATAGTGACTCTTCTTTGGGTTTACAAGACAGTGAATCTTTAGGAA
>NW_006922439.1:0-1079 GCF_000298275.1 Orycteropus afer afer
TCTTCTGTGTCTGTGTTAATTGGTTTCCCTTTTCTTTGTTGAAGAGGGTCTGTGCAATCCTTCTGCCTAGTCCGCCATCTTGCCCCGCCTCGATATTGCATGGTTTAAAATCAAGAAAGGTGCGGATCAGGGTTAGATCCTCTCACCATACTTATTTAATCTGTATGTTGAACAAATAATCCAAGAAGGTAGACTATATGAAGAAGAATTTTGTATCAGGATTGGAGGAAGACTCATTAACAATCTGTGATATGCAAAAGTAAAAACCTTGCTGGTTGAAAGTGAAGGAAACTTGAAGCACTTACTGAACATAAACCACTTAATGATGAAGGTACAGCCTTCAGTATGGATTACAGTTCCACATAAAGAAAACAAAATCCTCACAACTCGACCAGTAAGCAATATCATGAAAAATGGTTAAAAGACTGAAGTTGTCAAGGTCCATTTTACTTGATCCACAATCAATGCCATGGAAGTAGCAGTGAAGAAATCAAATGATGAGTTCCCACCAGATGGAGGACTAGGCAGAAGGACTGCACAGACCCTCTTCAACAAAGGAAAGGGAAACCAATTAACACAGACACAGAAGATCATCTTGGACCCCTGAGCCTTGAAGGAAGGATACAGAAGTGGACTAAACCCCAACTAGGAGAAGAATTTGCATGAAAATACCAAAAAAGGAGACATACAGAGCTGCAGTCTGGCAGTGACCTGAGCGACCCTGACAGCACAGACAGCTTGGACATTCCCGAGTGGTGGTAGGACCTAAGAATTAACCTAAAAATCACCCTGCTAGCCAGGGACTGCATGGACTATGTACGGTGGCTGGGGAACAAACAGAGAAGGTGAAGAGAAAGGTGGGTTGAGCTGTGGAATTTTGCTGGCCAAGAGGGTCCCGCCATTGTGTAGGTTTAAAAAGCAGCTTGACTATTTTGGATATTTAAAGAGACAGCTCTCTCACAGATTCCTGTGGTGATAGGATTTAAAAATTAACCTAAAAATCACCCTGCTAGCAAGGGACTGCACGGAGGACTGTGCGTGGTAGCTGGGGAACAAACAGAGAAGGTGAAGAGAAAGGT
>NW_006922439.1:34533-50332 GCF_000298275.1 Orycteropus afer afer
CAGAAAAGGCATTTGATAAAATCCAACATCAATTCCTGATCAAAACTCTCAGCAAAATAATTCTAGAAGAGACATTCCTCAATATAATAAAAGGCATCTATGCAAAACCAACAGCTAACATTATTCTCAATGGAGAGAGACTGAAACCATTCCTCTCGAGAACAAGAACCAAAAAAGGATGCCCTCTATCAGCACTTCTATTCAACATTGTACTGGAGGTCCTAGCTGGGGCAATAAGGCAAGAAAGGGAAATCAAAGGCATCCAAAGTGATAAGGGAGAAGTCAAACTATCCCTGTTTGCTGATGAATGATCCTATACCTAGAAAACCAAAGAGGCTCAGTCAAATATCTACTGGATCTAATTGAAAGATTTAGCATTGTTGCAGGATACAAGATCAACATCCCAAAATCAGTTGGATTCCTCTACACCAGCAAAGAGATTGCTGAAAAAAAAATAAGAAAATCAATACCGTTCTCAATAGCTACCAGAAAAGTAAAATAATTGGGAATAAATCTTACCAGGGGCACAAAAGACCTATACAATGAAAACTATAAAAAACTACTTCAAGAAACCATAAGAGATCTACCTAAATGGAAGAACATACCATGTTGTGGATAGGAAGACTGAACACTGTGAAAATGTCAATTCTACCCAAAGCAATCTATACATTGAATGCAATCCCGATCCAGATCCCATCAACATTTTTTAAGGATATGGAAAAAACAATCACTAACTTTATTTGGAAAAGAAAGAGATGCCAGATAAGGAAAGCACTATTGAAGAAGAAAAACAAAGTAGGAGGTCTCACACTGCCGCACCTTAAAACCTTCAATCTACCCACAGTAGTCAAAACTGCCTGGTATTGGTACAATGAAAGATACATAAACCAATGGAATAGAATTGAGAACCCAGAAATATATCCATTGACCTATGGTCAGCTAATCTTTGACAAAGAGCCAAAATCCATTAAATGGGGAAGAGAATGTTTGTTTAATAAATGGTGCTGGCAAAACTGGATATCCATTTGCAGAAAAATGAAACAAGATCTGTACCTCACACCATACACAAAAACTACCTCCAGATGGATCAAAGACTTAAATGTGAAACCTAAAACTATACAGTTCCTCAAGGAAAATCTAAGGGCAAATTTAGGGGCCTTAATATATGGCATAAATAGACTAGTAAGCATAACCCAAAATACACAAACAGCAGGAGAGAAATTAGATGAATGGGACCTAAAAATTACATTTTTATGTGTTTCCAAAGACTTCTCCAAAAGAGTGAAAAGAGAACCCACAGACTGGGAAAGAATATTCGGCAATGACATATCTAAAAAGGGACTTATCTCTAGAAATTACAGAAAACTCCAACACCTCAATAAGAAAAAGATAAATATTCAAATTAAAAAATGGGCAGAAGACATGAATAGACACTTCACCAAGGAAGATATTCAGGCAGCCAAAAAAAAATATGAAGAAATGCTCACGATCATTAGCCATTAGAGAGATGCAAATCAAAACAACAATGAGATACCATTTTACCCCAGCACTAGCAGCAAAGTTCAACAAGACAGAAAATAACAAATGCTGGTGAGGATGTGGAATGTTTGGAACTCTCCTACACTGCTGGCGGGACTGCAAAATGGTATATCCACTGTGGAAAGCAGTATGGCGATTCCTTAAAAAGTTGGAAATAGAAATACCATTTGATCCTGCCATTCCATTACTAGGTGTATATCTTAAAGAAGTGAGAGCCATGACAAGAATAGACATATGCACACCCATGTTCATTGCAGCAGTATTTACAATAGCCAAAAGATGGAAACAACCTAGGTGTCCATCAACATCTGAGGAATGGATAACCAAACTATGGTACATGCACACAATTGAGTACTATGCAACACTGAAGAATAATGTAGAATCTGCAAAACACTGCACAATGTGGATGAACTAGGAGGATATTATGCTGAGTAAAATAAGTCAATCACAGAAGGACAAATATTGTATTAGTCCATTATTGTAAAAGTCAAGGAACGGTTTATATATGAAGGGAAATTTTCTTTATTGGTTACCAGGGGTTGGAGGGGAAGATAGGGAACACTGTTAGACAGGTAGTGATAAGTATTGATTTGGGTGAAGAGAAGGGCTATGTACCAAATGTGAGTGATCAACATGGTGGCATCAAGGAAGAGGAAGACATTGAGAGGTACATGGGAGGTACAGACAACAAAGATGAACCCTTTTGCACATACAGTACTGTGTTGTCAGTGAAGGCAAACATGGGTATACAGGTGGATAGATGGGTGGGCAGGCTAAACTTAGGTATGTCTATACAGCAGGGAGTGTACCTGAGACCATGTAAAGGGTTGGCAGACAGTGGTTCTATAAGTGTATTTGTATGTTCTGTAAGAATTTCCAGGGGTATAGTAAAGTTGTCAGGGCACAAGGTTGTAGCACTTCTTGGTCACAGCCAGCTACTCAGAGAGAGCAAGTAGTTGAATCTGTGGGCTCAGGGCCATAGTCACTGGGGACATCAAGCTCAATTGGCATAACGTACTACACAAAACATTGTTCTACCTCCTACTTTGGTGAGTAGTGACTAGGATCTTAAAAGCTTGCAAGCAGCCATCTATGCAACGATGGGTCTCTCCTTAACCAGAGCAAAGAAGAATGAAGAAAACCAAAGATTCATGGAAACAATTAGTCCTCATGACTGGTACACCATGCGATCCTCAACCTATATGACTTTGAGACCAGAAGAACTAGATGGTGCCCAGCTACCACTGTGAACCACTCAGAAGGGGATCTACAGAGGAGATCCTGGATAGAGAGGGAGAACAACATGGAACAAAACTAAAAATAATTTGAAAAAAAAGGACGAGTTTTGCTGGTCTGATAGAACCTGGTTGAACAACCATGGGTTATTCTTTGGTCCCTAGCTGCCCTTCAGGTCTGGAATTGAACCCACACCTGTGACTTCCAGCCAAACAAAAGACAGGCACATGAGCTGAACATGTATGAGGTAGATACACTCCTTGGAGAAAGCAATCATGGGAGAAAGAAGGGCTATTTATGCACAGGGAGACAGTTCAGGTGGCAGGAGTGCATGGAGGGATGGACACAGGGAAGCGGTAACTATCAGGAGGAAGTGGGAGGAGAGCTGTTGCATGGGGGTAAATTATAGTCAATATCATGAACTGCTGTATGGAATGTGAATTTGTTCTGTAAACTTTCACCTAAATCACAACTTAAAAAAAAAAAAAAAAAGAAGAAGATGACAAAGTATTACAATGAAAAAGAGACAAATGTAGAGAATGGAAAATAGAGGATGAAGGTGATCATGGAAGCAAAACAAGCTGTTCAATAAAAGTTTATTTAGCCTTGAAAAAAAATTAAAAATCTTTGGTTGTCAAGCAGACAATAATTGGTCAATGAATATGAGACATAATAGATCCATAAGGAATTCAGATATTGTAGATAAGCATTTTAAGTAATAGTCACCTGCACAATAAATTAAATGACATGATGGAGACTTTTCTAGGAAAACTGATATCTATAAAAAAAATTAAAATTAAAGAACAACAAAAAAAAACTACAACATCTGAAGTTAGACAGAGCAGAGTAGAAAATAGTTCAGAAAAAAAATATCCAGCCTAAAGAAAAGCTGAAATGATAAAAAGGCAGAAAAAAATATAATTGCCATGGAATTACAGTGGAAAGATTTAACATAGATATAATTGGAGTCCTAGAAGTTGAGAAGAAAAAGAATGGGACAGCAGCAATATTTTAAAAGATAGTTGCTTAGAAATTTTGAAACAAATGAATTTTCTATGTCAATTTTCTATTTTGCTACTAAATTACAACCAAATCAAAAGAAAAAAATAACCCAAACTCACCACCGTTGAGTTGTTCCCAACTCAAAGAGACCCTTCCTTGGGTTTCTAAGGTGGTATCTCTATGGAAGTAGATTGTGCAGTCTTCCTTCCAAGGAGTGGCTGGTGGGTTTGAACCACTAGCCTTCTGGTTATCATTCAAATGCCTCAGGGCCTGAACCACCAGAGCTCTTAAAATTACAATTAGAGGTTTATAAATTATGGCATATTGTGTTTAATATCAACTTGTAGAACTCTTTGTGGTTATGGAATTTGGAAGATACATCAATAGTGGTTGGAGAAAGATGAACATTTAAGGATATTGTATTTTGGGTATAGGAAAGGCCTTTTGAATACATAGAATCTGAGTTAATATGAATGAGAAATTCAGTAAAAAATTAGTACTGCATGGATGGGAAAACTTGAGATTGGAACCCTTCCCTCTTTACATTTGTGGAGCAAAAGGAAGATTATGGGTTTATGAGTTAGAAAGGTAAAAAAATATGGATTGACTTTGGTGATCGTGGTTAAGATTGAATGGAACTGTGCTACCTAGTTTCTCCTTCAAGAAAGGACTTGTGGCCCAGCCTGCAGGGAATGCTGTCAGTAGACAGTCATCAGCTGGAAGCATCTTTAGGGATTTCATCAGCTGAAAAGGCACCTCGCCCAAGGTCATGTCCTTCCTGAACAGTACACATCCAGTGACTGATGAAGATTGTAATGGAAAAACCTGGCTATATCAGCCTAACATGGAACATATCTATAGTTGTTGTCACACTCTGTAAAATTGATTCATAACAACCTCATAGGACAGAGTAGAATGACCCCACAGAGTTCCTGTCATCTTTACAGGAGCAGGTCATGAGTTATTTGCACCCACAGAGCTGTTGGTGGGTTTCAGCTGCAGACCTTTTGGTTAGCATTGAACACTTCACCATAGAGCCATCAGGGCTCCTTGGAACAACTCTAGTGGGCCACTTTGGTTCATGAATTTCCCATGGGATTGGCCCTTTAGAACCAATTCACAGTTCCCCCTCTAATTCTTCTTTCTTCTCTTCTTTTACTTTTATTAATTCTTAGGGGATTCTTCAATAAATACTTGCACATTAAAAATTTCAGTGTCTGTGTCCCAGAAAACCCACCCACAACAGATTTCTATGACATGGAGTTGTTGTTAGGTGCCATTGAGTTTATTTTTATTCATAGCAGTCTCATATAACAGAGTAGAACTGCCCCATAGGGTTTTCTTGGCTGTAATCTTTACAAGAGCCGATTGCCAGGTCTGAGTGTGTTCGAACCATCAACCTCTTGATTAGTAGTGGAGTGATTAACCACTGTGCAACCAGGGCTCCTTACTACATAAGGTAGTAGATAAAAATTGGATATGATGACTGAATAATTCTGGGTTCTAGTGCTAACACTGGCACATACACATATTACTTGGAGACAGTCAACCTACATCTGTCAATGCTAGGCCTGTGTGCGTGTGTGTGTGAATGTGTGTGTGTTTATGTATAAAGAACAAACAAAATTCACTGTCATTAAGTCATTTCCAACTTATGGATTTTTGAGGCTGTAAATCTTTGTAGAAATAGATCACTCTGTCTTCCTTCTGTGGAGAGGCTGGCAGGTTTGAACTGCTGAGCTACTGATTAGCAGTCAAGTGCCTTATCCACTAAGTAACCAGTGCTCCTTGTGTGTATATATATGTAGGTACAAAATAGAGATAAAAAATACTATCTCACTGTGTCATGTCAGAAATAAAAGAAAGGTGGTGGAAGTATTGTAAAGATGGCAGGATAATATGCAAATTCTAATGTATAATGATGATGATTGAACTCTCATTGCTTATTGTGTATTTCTTCAATCTCTGCTCAAGACCTTTGCAGATTACTGTTCCTGTATTAATTACACACACAAATGCTAACACATTGCTCTCTGAATCCTCAGGAAAATATTTGGAAGGAATAGTTAAGTAGTCACTGAGTCTGGAAAATACAGGAATGTGTGTTTCTCTCCAAATGAATAGACAGAAATATAACTGGTAAGGGAAAAAAAAAGATGGCTAGCACTTTATTATAATTATCCATATTTATATTCATGGAGTGTAACTTTATACTCTTTCATCTCAAAATTGAGATATTGATGAGAACAGAAAGGAATACAGAGAATTACTGTATAATATTTAGTTAAAATTGTATAGTATTTTCATTTTTTCCAGACAGAAATTTTAATGCTTCATATTTCTGAAGACTCCCTAAACAACAAAACCAGATGGAATTTGAAAAATTGGAATAACAGGCACCTTATACTACTATGGAGGAACGAGGAAAAAAAAAAAAAAAACACCTCACTGCCGTCAAGTTGATTCAACTCAGTGACCCCTCCTTCAGTTTTCGAGGAGGTATTTCTACGATATGGAAGTAGATTGCCAAATCTTCCTTCTGAGGAGTGGCTGGTGGGTTTGAAATCTCAGGCTTTTTTTTTGATTAGCAGCCAAATGCTTTAGGGCTTGCACAGTATAGAGAAGTAGACATTTAATCTGGTTTCATGGAGCCTATCATTGTTTCCACGTATGGTCAGTAGAAAGGAAATGTCTAACAATAAATCAGAGTTCCAAGCCTCAAATACTCCTTTATGTTTTCTTATTCATCAATTCATCTACTCACAATAGTCTAATGTATAGGCACATGGCTTCTTGAATTTATGTATATGCACACTTCTGTTTTCTTCACTATTATATCCCCAAAGTTGGCACAGTGCTTGGCACTGGGCCAGTTTGCAAAAATATCTGTTGAATTAGTGCTGGAATAAATAAGTGAAAGTGTTGTGCCATGTTCTCTAGCTGACCTCCAAAATGAATCATATACCTAGATTATAGCTCCTCATCTCCGGCTCCGCCAAATGTCTCCTTCTCTGTGCAGGTTGTAAATATTGCTGGATACCATGGTTCTCACTCTCTACTCTCTACTTAACCAAGTATATCAAACTCATTTTTTCTCTTTTAACTAATTGCAAATATACAGCCAGAAAAGTGCATAGATCATTCATGGACTATATCATGAATTTTTACAAGGTGAACATACCTACAAAGCCAGCATCCAAATCAGAATATTACCAGCATCTCAAAAGCCTCACTCAAACTCAGTCTTGCTTATTATTTCCACTTTTTCATCATGGTATTATTTAGTTTTGGTTACTTTTGAACTTTATATAAATCATAATGCACGTATGAACTCTTTGGTGTCTGGCTTCTTTTATTCAATATTTTGTTTCTGAGATTAATCCATGTTGTTGAGTGTCATAATAGTTACTTGATTTTAATTCCTGGGTACTATCCATTGTATGCATATACTACAATTTAATTATGCATTCTAATGTAGATGGCATTTGACATTTGGGTTATTTCCAGTTTTGTCTACCAGGATTGATACTGTTTTGAATCATAGTGTATATTCTTTAGTGTACATAGTTATATATTTAGTTGCACATATGTTTAGGAGTGTGATAGGCTATGCACTTTTCATTTTAAATATATACTGCCAGGGTTCTCCAAAGTGATTTTATTGTAAGCAGTGTGTGAGAGTTCCAGATGCTCCACATTCCCGCCAATGCTTGTTATTTTCAGCCTTTCATTTTAGTCTTTCTGGTGGATGTGCATGGGTATCTCATTGTGGTTTTAATCGGCATTACCTTAATATATTATGAGGTTGAGCTCTTTATCATATGCTTGTTGATTATCTGGATATACTTCTTGCATTGCTTTCTCCACCTTTACTTGCATCATTGAATTCCATCTTAATTTTCTTCATTCAAGTCTGACCAGTGAGTGGGCAGAAGGTGAAAATGGGATAGAATGTTGGACTCATCTTAGTGAATTTCCCATTGTTTCATTATTGAACCCCTTGAAGTTTTGGCTTCCTTGGTAGCCTCTGATATGGTTTGAAAAACTTTTCCTTTTAAATTTAATTCAGTTTTTCTGAATGTTCTCAATGGGAAAATCAATAGCCTGATGAAGAAATCCATAGCCATGATTTTAACAATTACCTGTACACAGAAAACTTAAGTCTATTTCACCAGCCTAAATTCTTTTCTGACAAATTCTCTAAGTCCAAAAAAAAAAAAAAAAATTATACATTTCCACCTGAGAGAACAACTACCTAATCTCCTGTTTCCTAGATCACATATACAAGGAGACCCTCAGAGCTTTTGTCCTACAATATGCCCCCTTTTCTCCTACCTTTAGCCTTCCCCTTACTGCTTGTTCCTTTGCACCAATTAAATATGCTCACTCAAGTCTCATTTCATGAAAATAAAGAAGATTAAATAAGTCCATCTATTAATGCCTCTCTTGTCTCTAGTACAGCTGAACTTCTTGAATGAATCAATGTTCACCAGTCTACTTCCTCACCATTCAGGTACTATTCCACAGTTGTCATCCAGTTTTGCCACACTACTCACCCAAATCACCAATGGCCTCTATGTTGCTAAGTCCAGTGGGCATGCCTCAGTCCTTTCCTTACTATTTTGACTATATCACAATCTTGTTCATCCATTGAGCATTTCCTTTTTTTTCTTTTTCTTTTTCTTTTGCATTTTTCCTGCCTTTGTTTGCATGACTCAAATCTCTTTTAGTTTTTCTAACTCCATACTGGCCCCATCTTCTCTGTCCTTTGTGGGCTCATTTCCCTCTGCCTTAGTTTTACCAATTGCCATCAAGTTGATCCTGACTCATAGTGACGAAAAAAGACAGAGTAAACCTGCTCTACAGTGTTTCCAAGACTGTAAGTTTTTTATAGCCGCAGACTACCACATCTTTCTCCCTTGGAGCAGCTAATGGTTTTGAATCTTTTGGTTGGAGGACAAGTACTTAACCACTGCACCACCAGGGCTCCAGTCTTACTCTTAAGTCTTAATATTTCTGTCCTCCATTGTCATTGCTCTGTAGTGCTAATGCCCAAGTTCAGTAGAGGACTGACAAACACTTTTGGGGAAGCAGAGAAGAAACTCATGATAGGTCATGGAGCTTATGTATTAATCAAAAGGAGAAATGTGTTAAACAAAGATTATTAACACTGCTTTTTAACTGTTCTTAGTGATTGGGTGACACTACCACTGTTTAACTCAGACATTGACTCCTAAATCTTTATAACGTCCTCAGATTTCTCACCTGAACTTCACAATTGCACATCCTAATATCAAATGGATATTTTTGTTGTTGTGTGCCATTGAGTCGGACATAGTGATATTTAAATCCTGTATCTATGGAATGGTACCAACTACTCATGTCAGAAACCTGGGAGCCCTCTACATTTCCTTCCTCTCAATACTCTGGACCAAAGCACACCCTCCAAACTGCTTTTCCCAGGGTTTTTAGCTGCCCTATATGTGCATGTGTAATATTGTAAATACTATATTAGTTGCTGTTGAGTCAGCTCTTATTCATGGCAATCCTATGTGCAATAAAACAAAAGGATGCCAATCCTACACCACCTTCACCACCAGCTCAAGTCCATTGTTGTGGCCACAGTGTGTTTCGAATGCCTTCCAACCTAGAGGGCTCATCTTCCAGCGCTATATCGGCCAGTATTCTGTTGTGATTCCCAGGGTTTTCTTTGGCTAATTTTCAGAAGTCAATTGCCAGACCTTTTTGCCTCGTCTGTCCAACTCTCAAACTTGTCCGCTCTGAGTGACTCTGCTGGTATTTGAAATACCAGTTGCATAACTTCCAGAATCACAGCAACATGTAAGCCCATGTATTACAACAAACTGACAGGTTGTGGTATATATATTTTATCATATTATTACTTCTTTTTGGCATGTCCATCTCTTCTACCTGACTGTGAGCTACACAATGGCACACATTGTACATTATTAAACTAAACTTTCAGTTCATGGCTTACTCCTTATAAATATTTTTTTTTAATTGATCTGCATATTTCAAGATTAAATGTGATAAATGTTATGGAAGTAGAATTGCTGTAGTGGACAGCAAAAGCAAAGGAGATTTGGGACTGGGGACATCAAGAAAAGCTTCATCAAGGAAATGGCATTTAATAGTATTGGATAACTTGCTATGACAGATTTCTAGACTGCTACTTCCTTGTTGTGTTTCCTTGGATAAGTTATTTAACATGTGTAAGCCTCAGGTTTCTCACTTGAAAATGAGAATTATTGTAGTTTTGAATCTATTTGTGACAATTAAGGTAAAGGGTGTTTGTAAAGTACGTACAAAAGTTACCTGGTAAGCAGTAAACACTGAGTAAATGTTAGTTGTTATTAACATTAATGAAAGAAGAATTTGAACACTGGCCTAGTCAAGAAGGTACAGTGTGCAGGTAGCAGATAGTATATCTAAGTGATTTGAAAGACAAGACATGAAGGAGAGTACAGGCAGTCCTTGAGTTACAAATGTGGGACAACGCCTCCTGCTTGCCCTTTAATATTATATAAATTGACCCTCAGTATGAAATGACCCTCTTCCTACTCACAACAAATTATTCACAATCACCTTCACTTGCTACATGTGCAGCTTTTAAATCATTGAAAAAGCTTCAAGTCTTTTCTTTCACTCAAGTAAGGCTAATTAAGAACCATATGCACCTGTTCTGACTTACCAACAAATTTAACTTAAAGACACACTTAGGAACTGATCTCTTTCATAAGCCTGGGACTGCTTATATTGAGCTCAGCTACCTAGCTTCAGAAGAGATTTTTGAGAATAGATGCTTAACTAATTGTAGGTTCCCTCCTATCTCTTGTCTAGAGTGCCTGTGATATATTGAATTAATTGATCCCAGAAGCCCAGTAATAGGAGAATAATGACTTTCCGTCAACCTCAGCCACACAGTGACAACATCACTTTAGGAACTGACAATTTAAGCCTTTGTACTCTCTTGGATCTCTTCAGCTTGTTTTCTGGACCTTCCTCAGCAGGCACATATGGAATTATTATGTATACTTGTTAATTAAGACATGCTCCATGTGGCATCATTAGAAAGGCAGGACCAAGCTGGAAAAAAAAAAAAAAAAAAAAAAAAAACATGTTCCAAGGGGAGAAATTGAAATAGAAAACTTGTGGTCTCCTGAAACTGGAAGGCTTCTCATTACCCTTGTATACACTTTCTGTGGTTTTAAACTATACATGGTTTAATTAATTAATTAATTTTAAGAGCTTGTTTTACATTCAACGTTACTTGTACATTTAGTTTCACTCCCCATTTATCATGTCCAACCCTAACCCAGTCTCCTCTCCTCCCTACCCTGTAACCCTCCCCCTGTTCTACTCATATTTATGCACTCCTGTTTGTCCTGCATTTCCTCAATTTGAATGTTGGTCCTCTGGTGTCCCGTGATCTATTGCTCTAAGAGATGTATTACCATAGAGTATGTGGGTGTGTCATCCTGGGTTGAGTGGTCAGCGTGTACATCTTGTTAACTATTGGGCTGAGAGCCAGCCCCTGCAGGTGCATTTTATTCCAGGAGCAGAATGTATTCCAAGGCCATGCTATTGGGGGTCTCACCAGATTTCATCTCACCAGTAATTCTGGTCATTATTGAGTTTTTGGATTTTATTCCACGTTTTCCCTCCCACTCTATCCAGGATCTCCAGATTTGATCCTTTCCTGAGTGGTTGGTATTGGTAGCCAGGCACCATCTAGTTCTTCTGGTCTTGAGGACCATTGTGTTCTATGGCTGATCACTTCCAAATGCCCTTGGGTTTTTTTGTTTGTTTGTTTGTTTGTTCATTTGTTTGTTTTGTTTTGGCATTCTTCTTCACTTCCAATGCTAGGAGACCATTAGCTGCATCTTAGATGGTGGCTTGAAAGCTTTTAAGATCCCAGTCTCTACTCACCAATGCAGGATGTGGAGCAAGGCTTTTATGTATTTTGTTGTGCCAACTGAGTCTGGTGTCCCCCAGTACTATGTTCCTGAGATGGTAGATCTATTGGATCTCTCTCCCATAGTGTCTGGTTGTCTGTGAGGGATTACTGTGTCTGTCTTCTATTGTTTCTGTAAGGACTGCAGGTATATTGTATCACTGGTGTCTGTGCAAGATTAGACTCAACTGAATCTGTCCTTGGTCTAGAGTGTATTTCCATCTCCTGACCCCCATCTGGTCATCTCAGATGTTCATGTGTTTATCTGTAGCCTCGTATTTGATGTTAACGGCAATGCAGTATTGTGGACACACTGGTTGGTATTAGCATCTGTCATCTATCGCTTATGTGCACAATTCGGGGACCTCCCATTTCCTAATTTACCATGGTGGTCACAGATCCTTCCTGTATATCCCTCCCCTTACCCACATCAGCACATAGGCCCCAACTAGCCAAAAATTAATCCCTCCCCTTGCCTCCCCATCCCGGTAACATACAAAGTAAGTTCCCTTTCCCAAGCAAACCCTTCTTTGTTTTTTTTACAGTAATGAGCTCATACAGTACTTGTCTTTCTGCAATTGACTTATTTCAATCAACATAATGTCCTCCAGGTTCATCCACATTGTGAGATGATCTGTGTATCCCTCATTGTTCTTTAATGTAGCATAGTATTCCATTGTGAGCATGTACCATAATTTGGTTGTCCACTCATCCACTGATGGGCATTTAGGTTGTTTCCATCTCTTTGCTATAGTGAATTGTGCTGCAATGAATATAGGTGTAATATGTCTCTTCATGTGCTATCTCTCACCTCTTTAGGATATATTCCTAGTAATGGAATTGCTGGGTCAAATGGCATTTCTATTTTCAGCTTTTTAAGGAAACACCATACCATTTGCCACAAAGGTTGTACCATTTTAAAATCCCACCAGCAGTGCATAAGAGTTCCAATCTCTCCACAACCTCTCCAGCATTTGTTGACTTTGCTATCATTGCAGGGGTGAGATGATATCTTATTGTTGTTTTGATTTGCATCTCTCTGGAGCTCTGGTAGCATAGTGGCTAAGACACTTGCCTGCTAACCAGATGGCTGGCGGTTCAAACCCACCAGCCACTCCTCAGAAGGAAGGTTGGGCAATCCTACTTCCATAGTGATGCTGCCTCGGAAACCCAAGGAGGGGTCACTATGAGTCAGGTTTGACTCGACGGCACATCACAACAAACAACAACAACAATGATTAATGATTGTAAGCAATTTCTCATGTGTTTGTTGGCTACCTGTATATCTTCTTTGCTGAAGTGTCTGTTCAAGTCTTTTGCCCATTTGTGAATTGGGCTATTTGTCTTTTTGGTGTTGCAATGTTGAAGTTTTCTGTAGATTTTGGAGATAAATCCTTTATCAGATATGTCATAGGCAAATGTTTTCTCAAAATCTGTGGGTTCTCTTTTTACCTTTTTGACAAAGTCTTTCAATGCACAAAATAATTTAATTTTTAAAAGGTCCCAGTCATCTAGCCTCTCTTCTATCTCCTGCACATTCTGGATTATGCTTGATAGTCTATTTATGCCATAAATTAGGGCTCCCAGATTTGCCCCTATTTTATCTTTGAGGAATTTTATAGTTTTGGGTTTTACATTTTCAGTCTTTGATCCAGCTTGAGTTTGTTCTTGTGTATGGAGTGAGGTATGGGTTTGTTTCATTTTTCTACAGGTGGATATCCAGTTTTGCCAGCACCATTTGTTAAAGAGGCTGTCTCTTCCCCATTTAATGGGTTTTGGACCTTTGTCAAAGATCAGTTGTCCATAGATGGATGGGTCTCTATCTGGACTTTTGATTCTGTTTCACTGGTCAATATGTCTATCATTATACCAGTACCATGCTGTTTTGACTATTGTGGCTGTATAGTAGTTCTTAAAATCTAGGAGTGTGAGACCTCCAACTTTGTTTTTTCTTTTTGAGAAGTGCTCTGGTTATCCAAAGTCTCTTTCCTTTCCATATGAAATTAATAATTAGTTTCTCCAAGTCCTTAAAAAAATTGTTGAGATTCAAAATGGAGTCTTGCCAGCAAGCAGCACATTTCCCCCCCTCTGGCATCTAAGGACTATGAAAACTAGGCACAGCAGTTTGAATTAGAAACTTTGGTACTCGGAACAGCTTGCTGAATCGGAGTGCACCAAACACAGAAGAGCAAAATTAGACGAAAGGCACAGGGAGATTATTTAGGAAAGAGCTACTGCCAGAGGACAGACAGACACCCAAGAGAGACCATTGGAAACCTTTCTGGGGCAGTCACTGTCTGCCAGGTGAGGGCAGCCACCTGAGATCCCCAAGCTATGAAAGAAGTCACCTTATAGCAGCTTACTAGTGACCACTACAATATTCCAGTGGGCAGCGGCAGAGACCCACTTCCAGCAGCCAATTTTGTCAGTAATTTGGGTGGTCTGGGTGCAGACGGACATGGGAACCACTGCTGAGATTCAGGCAGAGATCTAACTGTTGCACCAGAAAGGCTAGCTCCCTACCCTCCAAGCAGATCACAGAATGGGCTTGGGTCAGACTGGGAGACACCATGCTTTTCTTTGCCACAGTTATCGGGACCACAGGTCACTAGCAGGTACTCCCCTGACTCCACTACAGCTAAAATTGTGTTCATCTTTGGTACTGCGGGTGGTCGGTATTGCAGACAAACTCCAGAGCCGACCATTACTGGTCTGGTGTGATTGCGTCAGCACCACAGGCAGATGGGGCATGGAGAGCAAAGAAACCACAGCTGAGCATGGTCCCGCGAATTTTGCCTTAGAGCCATGCTTTGGCACTGTAGGGTCACAGAGGCGGGTTTTTTGAGTTTGCCTGAAATTGGTGGAAATTTGTGACGGTCTAATGATAGGAGTCTTTCCTGAGGTTGAGCCACGGTCTTGCAAATAAATACATCATCAATAATAGCCTGCTCAAAGCCCTAGAAATCAATACTAGCAACACCAAGCTTTCCTTCTGCTCCCACTTTCTCCGCCAATAACTTCACTCATTCGATAGAAGAAACCATATTCAGCCAATTACCATAAAGCCTCCTGCTTTGAACTCTAAACCCTATTTATGAAAAACAGAAACACATATCCACACTACACACAGTGATTCCACCATCACAAAGAAAACAGCAGAGCGACCCAACACACCAGAATCAATAATAAACAACACACAACAGCTTCACCTTTTCAAAATATTAAACCATAAAACCAAGACAAAATAAATCAACGCATAACCAGCAGCTAGAGGCAACCTAGAGAGACAGCACTCTACCAGATTCCAAGGGTTTAAGAAGAGGTTCTGCTTTCCAGTAACCCCAAGAACTCTCCAGACCTGTACTACACAAATGAAAAGGTACTAGTTTACACATGCTTTTTTTTTTTTTTCTCTCATGGTTAACCCCATTACTTTTTTTTGTTTGTTTTGTTTTGCTTTGCTTTTTTTCCTTTCCTTTTTGTTAGTTACTCTTCTTTATTCATTATTATCTTTCTCTACCTTTTTTTTTCTCTTAGTGACCTATCCCCACATATTGCATATTTACCTGTTTTCTTCTTCTTTTCTCCACTTTTTCTTTTTTTGGGTTATTGTTCCTGTGTGATTTCAGGATGTATTTTTTGTCCTTGTGCGTTTAGTTTTTTCAATGGTTATTCAATTATAATTGTTGCCTAACTGAGTGGGAGACAACAACAGTCCCCATAAGATACAAGTACACCCACACCTCCTGCAACTTCACTTACTGAGCAAGAGCCAGTGTCTCCTTCTCCACCAGTGGGCCAACAATAAAAAATCACCAAGAAGAGCCTGAATCACTCTTGGCTGCTCTTCATAAACAATTAATAGAGATCTTAATACAATGCAATGATGCCTGGGAGACAACAGATCATTACAGTCCACACAAAGAAGCAAGATCAAGTGGTAGAAACAAGGAAACAGGATACAGACCCAGAACACATCCCTGAGGAAGAAGCAGCATTGGAACTCTCTGAAAAGGAATTCAAAAGAATTATCTTTAGGTATCTTCA
>NW_006922439.1:51002-53439 GCF_000298275.1 Orycteropus afer afer
CTGAAAGAGAAAAATTTTCAACCAAGAATTATATACCCAGCAAAATAGTCCCTCAAATATGATGGTGAAATTAGGAGATTTCCAGATAAGCAGAAACTCAGGGAATTTGTTAAAACCAGACCAACCTTACAAGAGACGCTAAAGGGAGTACTTTGATGAGAACCAAAAATAGCAAATATCAACAGACCATTAATACACAAGATGACATATCCGAGAAAACACACCTATGGATATAGCCAAAATAAAATGAGCTTATAAGATTGTAAACAGGGAACCAGAGACATCCATTGGCAGACAGGACAACTACAAACAAAAAGAGGGAAAAGACTGTGCAGTTACAGAACTTCTAAATGAAGAGGAAGTTAAGAGAGTTGCAAGACAGAATAGTCTGTTCTAAATTCAGGAAGAAAATTATAAATCATAGGGTAACCTCAAAGAAAAATGATAAACCTTCATATTAAAATAAAAAAGAGGACAAGCACAAAACTCAGCAAATACTAAAACAACAACAACAAAGGAAATTATAACAGGATTCGTAAACATAATGAGCTCAGCACAGAAAATAATATGGAACAAAGAAACCAGGGAAACCATGAAAAAACACATACCAAAATGACACCAACCAAATCATACTTGTCAATAATTACCCTGAATGTTAATGGATTAAATGCACCACTCAAGAGAGGGAGAGTTGCAGATTGGATAAGAAAACAAAACCCATCAATATGCTGCCTACAAAAGACACACCTTAGAGATAAAGACAAAAATAGACTAAAAACCAAAGGTTGGAAAAAGATATATCAAGCAAATGGCAACTGTGAAAGAGCAGGAGTTGCAATATTAATTTCTGACCAAATTGACTTTGAGACAAAAACCACAATATGAGACAAGGAAGGACATTATATAATGATTAAAGGATTAATTGATCATGAAGACATAACCATAATAAATATTTATGGACCCAATCAAAGTGCCCCAAATACACATATCAGACTTTAAAAGAGTTGAAAATCCAAACAGATGACTCCACAGTCATAGTGGGAGATTTTAATACACCACTTTCTTTGAAAGATAGAACAACTGGAAAGAAAGTCAATAAAGATGCAGAAGAGCTAAATAATACACTCCACCAACTGGGCCTTATAGATATCTACAGAGCACTTCACCCAACAGCAGCACAATATACATTCTTCTCCAGTGCACATGGAACTTTTTCCATGAGAGACCTTATTTTAAGCCATAAAGCAAGCCTTAATAAATTTAAAAACATTGAAATACTGCAAAGCATCTTCTCTGATCATAATGCTATCAAATTAGTTATCAATAATAGGGAGATCAAGAGAAAAAGAGTAAACACAAGGAAACTTAACAATACACTCCTAGACTGGGTAAGACAAGAAATCAAAATAGAAATTAAAAAATTCCTTGAATCAAGCGAGAATGAAAACACAACATACCTAAATCTATGGGACACAGCAAAAGCAGTGATCAGAGGCCAATTTTTAGCAATACATGCACACATCAAAAAGAAGAAAGAGCCAAAATCAGCACTTTAAACCAAAATCTCCAACAATTAGAAAAAGAACAGCAAGAAAAGCCCACAGCCAGCAGAAGAAAGGAAATAATCAAGATTCAAGCAGAAATCAATGGAACAGAAAATAGAAGGGCAATAGAAAAAATCAATAGGACCAGAAGTTGGTTTTTTGAAAAGATCAATAAAATTGACAAACCACTGGCAAATTTAACAAAGGAAAAGAGGGAGAGAATACAAATAATAAGAATGAGAAACAAAATGGGTGACATCACAACAGAACCAACTGAAATAAAAAGGATAATATCAGGATACTATGAAGAACTGTACTCCAACAAGTTTGGAAATCTGGAAGATATCGACAGATATCTAGAAATACAACATTGAACTAAACTAACACAGAGTGATGTGTAAAGATGAACAGGCTGATCACAAAAGAAGAAATTGAAAAGGACATCAAAAAATTACCAACTAAAAAAAGTCCTGGCCCAGATGGTTTTCCAGAGAATTCTACAAAACATGCAAAGAAGAATTGATACCAATCCTACTCAAACTCTTCCAAAACACAGAGAAGGATGGACTCCTCTCTAACTCATTTTATGAAGCAAGCATAACCTTGATACCAAAACCAGGCAAAGACATAACTCAAAAGGAAAACTACAGGCCAATATCTCTCATGCATATAGATGCAAATATCTTCAAAAAATCCTAGCCAATAGACTGCAACAACATATCAAGAAAATCATTCATCATGACAAAATGGGGTTCATATCAGGTATGCAGGGATGGTTCAACATTAGAAAAACAATCAACGTCATCCACCACATAAATAAAACAAAGGAGAAGAACCACATGATCATATCAATTGATGCAGAAAAGGCATTTGATAAAATCCAACACCCATTC
>NW_006922439.1:67312-73059 GCF_000298275.1 Orycteropus afer afer
GTTTTTGTGTTTCTTTAGAGAACCCAATCCAACACATATCCACCTTCATTCTCATTTTTTTCTAGGAATTTTTTTATTTCAGTTTTTATCTCTTCTATTACCCCATAGTTTTTGAGCCGTGAGGTGTTCAGCTTCTATATGTTTGATGCTTCTTCCTTGCTCTTCCTATTAAAAAACCTGCCCATTGCTCTCAAGTTGGATCTGACTCATAGCAACCCCCCTTGGGTTTCTGAGGCACTAACTATGGAAGTAGCTTGCCCAACCTTCCTTCTGAAGAGTGGCTGGTGGGTTTGAACCGCCACCCTTCTGATTAGCAGTCAAATGCCTTAAGCACTACACATTTTATAGCATTGTGGTCCGAGAAGATATTTTGTAGTATTTCAATGCTTTTGAATTGATCGTTTTATGTCCTAACATATGGTCTATTCTGGAGAAGGATCCATGTGCACTGGAGAAGAATGTGAATTGTGCTTTTGTTGGGTGAAATGCTCTGTATATGTCTATGAGCTCAAGTTGGTTGATTGTATTGCTGACTTCTTCTGTATCTTTGTTGAGGTTTTTTCTAGTTGACCTGTCCCTCTTTGAAAGTGGTATGTTAAAGTCTCCTACTACTATTACAGACATGTCTATTATCCCTTTTAATTCAGTTAGTATTGCTTCATGTATTTTGGAGCACTTTCATTGGGTGCATAAATATTTATTATTGTGACATCTTCTTTGTCAATTGACCCTTTCAGATCATATAATGTCCTTCTTTGTCTCTTGTGATGTTTTTCACCTTAATGTCTATTTTATCAGAAATCAATATTGCCACTCCTGCTTTTTTTTTTTGGTTTCCATTGGCTTGGTATATTTTTTTCCATCCCTTAACTCTTAATTTGTTTTTATCTTTGTGTCTATTGTAGGCAGCATATTGATGGGTCTTCTTTTCTTATCCAGCCTGCCACTCTCTTTCTCTTGATATGTGCATTTAGTCCATTCACATTCAGTGTATTTAGTGATAGGGATTAATTGATTGCTGTCATTCTATTGTGTTTTTTTGTCGGGTTGTTGGTGTTTCCTTGGTCCATATACTTTTCTGTGTTGAGATCAGTTTGTTGGCTAATGCTTTGTCCCTTTTCTTTATTTTTTTGTTTTGTGCTTATTAAACCCATGTGTTTTCCTTTCTTCTGGATTTGCTTAGGATTGTTAATTTTCTCTGTGGTTACCTTGGAGTATATTCTTGCTCTCTGCATTTTTAGAAGAGCCCTTACTATGAAGACATTGTCCTGTTTTCCTCTCCATTTATTTTTGTACCTGGAAATTTTATTACCTCTGATAGGTTAGTTGCTGTTGTTGTGTGCTGATTGACTTCCTTGGGTTTTAGAGTACAATGTTTTATTGTATTATTTTGAGTTTCTATTTCTGATTTGGTTTTAGTGTTCATGTCACTTATCCTGATTTTGTTGATCTCTGTTGTAGATGCTTTAGTGGAAGGGCTTCCCTAATTATTTCTTGTAGGTTGGTCTAGTTTTTATAAAATCCCTTAATTTCTGTTTGTCTGAAAATGTCTTGATTTCACCCTCATATTTGATAGATAATTTGCTTGGATATAGGATTCTTGGTTGGAAGTTCTTTTCCTGGAGTGTTTTATATATGCCGTCCCATTGCCTTCTTGCCTACTGAGTAATAGGAGCTCAGGCTAACTGTTTGATTATTATAAGTAATATTTCTTTGTCCCAGGTAGCTCTCAAAATTTTTTCTTTGTCTTTGATTTGGAGAGATTGATTATAATATGCATCTGTGTTTTTCTCTTGGGCTCTATCTTGTGTGGGATTCTATGAGCTTCTTGGACAAATATCTTTTCTTCTTTCATGATATGGGAGAAGTTTTCTGTTAACAGGTCTTCCACAATTTTCTCAGTGGTTTTTATCACCTCTTCTTGTTCTGGAATTGCAATGAGTCTTATGTGGTTTCTTTTCATGTCATCCCATATAATTCTTAGGTTCTCTTCATTTCTCTTAAATCTTTGTTCTTATTCTTCTTCTACAGGCTGGTGTCCAAGGATTTGTCTTCTAGTTGAGATATGCATTCTTCAGCCAGTTCTAATGTACAGTTTTGTGCTTCTACTGTGTTGTGTAATTCTGTAATTTTCGTATATATCTTCTGGATTTCTAACCACTGTTTTTCTATGACTTCTGATTGTGCATTAATCTTGTTATTTTGTTCTTGAATGATTTTCCTGAGTTTTTCCAGGGAACTGTCTGTGTTCTTCTTTCTTCTGTTTGGGGTTTCCTTAGGCTCTTGTAAAGCACTATAAACATATCTTCTAAATTCCATATCAGATAATTCTATTTCCTCCTCTTCCTACATGTTTAATGATAGTGTTGTTTGTGGTTTTTTCTTCTAATGCCTTGTCCTGTTTTTTTTTTGTTTGTTTGTTGTTGTTGTTGTTGGTTTGTTTGTTTGTTTGATTTGAGGTTGACTGTTGTTTCCTAGATATTTTGAGGTTGTTTCTAACTGTTGATTATGTATTGATTTGTTTTGTCTTGGTTTTATGGTTTAATATTTTGAAAAAGCGAAGCTGGTATATTTTATTTTTTTTTTTTTTAGTTATTAATTCAGGTATCCTGGGTTGCTCTGCAGTTTTCTTTGTGATGGTTGAATCACTGTTTAGAATGTGGGTATGGGTTTTTGTTTGTCCTAAAGAGGGTTTACAGTTAGAACCAGGTTTGATTTTGGCCGAATGTGGTTTCTTCTACTGGATGAGTGAAGTTATTGGTGGAGAAGGTGGGAGCGGAAGAAGGAAAGCTCGCTGTTGCTGAGGGTGGTTTCTAGGGCTTTAATCGGGCTGCTACTGATGATATCATACTTTTATTTACAGGCCTGCAGCTCAATTTCAGCAAAGACTCCAGTTTTTAGGGGGTTGCCATTTTCTGCCAGGCTCAGACATGCAAAAAGCCTTCTCCCAAGGCTCCTCGGTGCCAAAAAGGTCACCCAAGACAACTTCCGGGCCCTGCGATCTATTGTGGGCTTTTCTCTCTCTGGCCCCACCTGCCCATGGTGCTGGCCCCACCAGCCCAGATCATGATCCCCCTTGGGAGTTTCTCTAGGGTCCGCCCACCTGTGGCACCAAAGATCCACTTGGTTTCAGTGGCACTGGAGTTGGGAGAGTGCCTGCTAGTAATCTGTCGTCCCAATATTACTGATAAAGACAAGCGCAGGCCTCTCAATGCCACTAAGCTGACCCAAGCCTACTTGGTGACCTGTGGTGGGGGCACCTCCCCAGGCCTGCCCTCCTGCAGCACGAATGGGTTCTCTGCTTGGGTTTCAGCAGTGCTGGACATGCCCATTTGCACCTAGCTGACCCAAGTTACCAATAAAATCAGGTGCTGAAGGTAGATCCTTGGGGTGATCGCTGGTATGCTGGTGTGGTGTGTCTTCTTCCTTAACCCAGGGAGGTCTCAGATGGCCATTCTCGCCTGCCAGATGCTCCCCCAGGGAAGTCTCCACTAGCCTTTCTTGGTTGCCTGTTGGTGCTCTGAAGGATAGATCTTCTGATTTTTTTCCCCCCTGTACCTTTCTCCTTTCTAATTCTACTCCTCTGAGTTTGGTATACTCTGACTCAGTGAGCTGTTCAAACTGCTGTGCCTAGTTTTTGAAACACTAAGATGCTAGAGGGAAATAGTGTGGTGATTACTAATGAGACTCCATTTTGAATCCTAAACTATACATGGTTTATTTTTTAAAAAAATTAAAAATGCTGTGGAGTCAATCCTGACTCTTGAAAGCCCCATGTATTACCAGAGTAAAATTGTACTCCAGAGTTTCAAAGGCTTATTTTTTAAAAGTAGATAACCAGGCATTGCTTCCAAGGCACTTCTGAGTGGAATCAAACTTCCACCCTTTCAGTTAGTCACTGAACACATTAATTGTTTGCACTAGAGAGGGACTACATATACCATTCATATTCAAGATCAAATCCCCTCTATCTCTTACCAACTTACTCTCTTCCTGAACACCTCAGTACTTCTTAATTTTTCTCTACATTTTGACTCCTGATTGCATTTTAGATTATTTTCTATTTAATGTCTTTGGTTTGGAGAGATTGATTATCGATTTAATGGTGGAACTTAGCTGATTTATTTATTTATTTATTTATTTTCCTTCTCTCTGTTTTTTAACCTTGAAAAGCTTCTCCCTAAATTTAGATTCAAAGTTTCTTGATGTTGCTGCTATTGGGTCTCATCGAGTGGTACCAACTCATAGCGACCTTATGTTCAACAGACTAAAATATTTCCTGGTCTTGCACCATCCTCATAATCATTGCTATGCTGAGCCCATCACATCACTACAGCCACTATGTCAGTTCATCTTGTTGAGCGACTTCCACTTTTTCTGCTGACCATTTACTTTATTAAACATGATCTCTTTCTTGAAGGGATTGACCTTTTCTGACAACATAATCAAAATATGTGCGATGATGTCTGGCCATTTTTGTTTTTAAGGGGCATTCAAGCTTCTTGACATTGGGGATATAATAAATTTATTTTATACATCTCATAATATCCAATGTAATACTTATTGAAGGTCATTTCTGTGTTTCAGATATGGAAATTGAGGGTTAGAGAATGAAATGAGTGTCTTAGGAATTCTACTCATAGCCCAAAGACTCTCTGGCTATCTAGCTTTGTTTCAGTTTCCCTATCTGTAAAATGTGGATAATAACAGCATCTACTTTATTGATTTATTTATTTAAAATAAGGATTAATTGAGTTGATTCATGCAAATTCCCTGCTACTGTGACTAAACCAAAAACCAAAACCAAATTCACTGCTGTCGAGTGGGTTCCAATCCATAGCAACCACTCCTTGGGTTTCTGAGACAGTATCTCTAAGGAAGGAAATTGCTCCATCTTCCTTCCAAGGAGTGGCCAGTGGATTTGAAGTGTCAGCCTTCTGGTTAGCAGTCAAGTGTCTTAGACACTATACCACCACAACAGTGACTAGCATACAGTAAATACTCAATAAATATTATATATTATTATGTGCCTATTAATACATAAAAAAATAGAATGTGTTATGATCACTTAGGGAATAACTATTGTACCTTAAGTCTTCAGCCAGATTATATGAAGTCCAGCAGCTTTCCTTAAGGCTCTACTTTATCAGGAATACCAAAACCAAACCAAACTCACTGCCATCAAGTTGATTCCGACTCACAGCAACCCCCTTTGGATTTCCAATGTGGCAAATCTTTACAGAAGTAGATTGTCCAGTCTTCCTTCTGCAGAGTGGCTGGTGGGTTTGAACTTCCAAACTTCTGGCTAACAGTCAAATGCTTTAGGCACTATGCCACCAGAACTCTTTATCAGGAATAGGAACTGCTTTTTGTCTCCACAACTTCCAAATAGTTCTGCCAGCCATTCAAAGACAAAACAGCTTGACTGTGGAAGACATTCTGTTCCAAGGTGTTGGGCTATAATAGGATTCAACCCTAGGCTCAATGTGTTCTAATCTGGAAATTTCTGTTCTTACTTTTTATGACCTCCCTCCAGAAAGAAAATGTTCTAATTTAGTCTGTGGGGAGGAGTGGGAAAGGAAGAACCTAATCAATTTTAGTGTATCTTAGCTTCAATATATTTTTTTCATGACACTTTTTTTTTATTGTGACATATATATATTTGTTGTTGTTGTTATGTGCCATCGAGTCAAACCCAACTCATAGTGACCCCTCCTTGGGTTTCCGAGGCAGTATCACTATGGAAG
>NW_006922439.1:73159-89543 GCF_000298275.1 Orycteropus afer afer
TCATATATATATATATATATATATATATATATATATACACACACACACACATATTTACCATTTCAATATTTTTTTGCACATATCATTCAGTGGCACTAATTATGTTCATTACATTGAGCTTAACTTCACTATTTCTGGAGACAAGAAAAAGTTAAATGGAAGCTTGAGAGATGGCAACATGAAAAATAGCAAATGGATATAAAATTCTTTATTATAAGGCTTTAAGTGTTTGAATATTTTGGATCTGGAGTTAAAAGTAGTGAAATGGAACAAGAATAGGTTTAGGAATCAGAGAATGAGGATTCTAATCCTGGCTGTGCCATTTGTTGTGTGCAGATTTATTTTCTCATCTGAAAATGGGTACAACAATAGCATCTACTCAAGATGATATTTGTGAGGGTAAAATAACATATAGTATGGGAATGCGTCCAGTAAACATTCATTGTCATTAGAAATAAAGGACCAGTGCTATAATTATTTCATCACCCAGAAAATGTGATATTCTCAGCATTGTTCTAGCCTATTGTTCAGATGGAGTATAAAGCGATATGCTTAATCTACAGAAATATAACCTAAGGACACAAATAAATTAAGACAGATTATTTGCATATTGTTATGGCTCTACCGCCACTTGTCTGTCAGTTTGTAATCCTGTGGTGGATTACATGTTGCTGTGAGGCTGGAGGTTATACCACCAGTATGTCAAATACCAGCAGGGTCACCCATTGTGGTCAGATTTGAGCAAGCTTCCAGATTAAGACAGACTCAGAAGAAGAAAGGGGCCATCCACTTCTCAAAGAATTGGTCAGTGAAAACCTTATGAATAACAGTGGAACACTGTCTGGAATATATTACTGGAAAAATTTATGAATAGCACTGAAACATCTGATATAGTGCTGGAAGATGAACTTCACAGGTCAGAAGACATTGAAAACACAGGGGAGAGATACTTCCTCTGAGTAGAGCTGACCTTAATGATGTGGATGGAATAAAGCTTATGGGAACTCTATTTGCTGATGTGACCTGACTCAAAATGAGAAGAAATAGCTGTAAACGTCTATTAATAATCAGAGCATGGAATGTATGAAGTATGAATCTGGGAAAATTGGAAGTTGTCAAAAATGAAATGGAACACATAAAGATTGATATCCTAGGCATTAGTAAGCTAAAATGGACAGGTTTGGGCCATTTTTAATCAGACAATCATATGATCTATTATGCTGAGAATGATAAATTGAAGAGGAATGGTGTGGCATTCATTGTCACAAAGAATGTTTCAAGATCTAGCTTGCTATCAGTGGTAGTATATCCATACACCTACAAGGAAGACCAATTAATACTACTATGGTTCAAACCCACCAGCCACTCCTCGAGAGGAAGTTTGGGCAATCCTACTTCCATAGTGATAACTGCCTCGGAAACCCAAGGAGGGGTCGCTATGAGTCGGGGCTGACTCGACGGCAAATAACAACAACAACAACATAATTCCAATTTATTCACCAACCACCAAAGCCAAAGATGAGAAAATTAAAGATTTTACCAACTTCTTTAGTCTGAAATTGAACAAATAAGGAATTAAGATGCATTGATCATCACTGGTGATTGGACTGCAAAAGTTGGAAACAAAGAAGAATCACTGGTAGTTGGAAAATATGGCCTTGGTGGTAGAAATGAGGTTGGAGATAGCATGATAGAATTTTGCAAGACACATGATTTATTCATTGCAAATATCTTTTTTTCAACAACATAAATGGTGGGTATACACATGGACTTTTCCAGATAGAGTACACAGGAATAAGATCTACTACATCTGTGGAAAGAAGCAATGGAGAAGCTCAGTATCTTCAGCCAAAACAAGACAGGAGTTGACTGTGGAATAGACCATCAGCTTGTCATATTCAAGTTCAAGTTGAAGCTGAAGACAATTAAAAGAAGTCTGTTGTTGTTGTTGTTGTTGTTATGTGTCATTGAATTGGACCCAACTATCAGCAACCCCTCCCTGGGTTTCTGAGGCAGTATCACTATGGAAGTAGATTGCCCCATCTTCCTTCTGAGGAGCAGCTGGTGGGTTTGAGCCACCAGCCTTCTGGTTAACAGTCAAGTGCTTTAGGCACTATGCTATGAGAACTCCTAAAAGAAGTCTACCAAAGCTCAAATATGACCTTGTTTATATGCTTCCTGAAATTAGAGACTATCTAAAGAATAGATTTGATACATTGAACACCAATGACCAAAAACCAGGGGAATTATGTGGGATGATATCAAGAACATCATCTATGAAGAAAGCAAAAGATCATTAAAAAGACAGGAAAGGAAGAAAAGACCAAAACACATGTCAGAAGAGACTCTGAAACTTGCCCTTGAATGGAGAGTAGCTAAAGCAAATGGAAGAAATGAAAAGGAAAAAGAGCTGAACAGATTTCAAGGAACAGCTCAAGAAGATAAAGTCAAGTATTATAATGAAATATACAATAACTTGGAGTTAGAAATTCAATAGGGAAGCACACACTTAAATTTTCTCAAGCTGAAGGAACTAAAAAAAAAAAATCAAGCCTTGAGTTGCAATATTGAAAGATTCTATGGGAAAAATATTAAACGATGCAGGAAACATCAAAAGATGGAAGGAATACACCGAATCACTGTACCGAAAAGAATTGGTTGATGTTCATCCATTTCAAGAGGTGACATATGATCAAGAACTAATGGTATTGAAGGAAGAAGTCAAAACTGCACTGAAAGAATTGGCAAACAGGCTCCAGGGATTGATGGACTACCCATTTGCTGCATCCAGCAAAACCACACAGGTCATGAAGTGAAGCAACACCAAAGGATTAATAGTTTTTGTTTTTATTATTTAAAAGGAACGGGGGCCAGGCATATGCCATTCATGTTCTGCAGAAGTGACCCCTGATGCCTTTGTTCTACTTTATTTATATGTTTGTACATGATTATATCATTAGTTTTGGGAGTCATACAATCAGTTCATTCTCTACAGAGCTAAACTTTTACTCCTCTAGGTCCTCAAGGACAGCAGGTTGTCATTAAAACAATCACAGAAATCTCTTCAAGAATGAGTGTAAAACGATAAATGTTTACTAGGGCACAGTGATGCAAAGTATGAAACATCCCAATAAGATAAAAAAATGGAGAATAACATCTACTTTTAATATTTTGATGTTTTGCCAATTAAGTATTTAACAGTGAGAGAGACCTTGCCATCTCTTAAAGCAACATTCAACCACAGAGAGGGCTTGCCATCTCTAAAAGCAAACGCTCAATCACAAGAGAGGCCTTATCATCTCTTCACTGTATTTAGAACATGTGCCTTGCAATCATGTTCTTTTGGGGATCTTTTACTTGGTCCCCAACACCCATTGAGATGTTTCAACAAATGGATGTGTTGTGGAGACACTTACTTATCAATGCCGAGAAATTTGGAAGTCAGCTACCTGGCCAAACTGACTGGAAGAGATCCATATTTGTACCCAATCCAAAGAAAGGTGACCCAACAGAATGTGGAAATTATCAAACAATATCTTTACTATCACACACAAGTAAAATCTTGTTGAAGATAATTCAAAAACAGTTGCAGTAATTCAATGACAGAGAGCTTCCAGAAATGCAAGCTGTTTTCAGAAGAGGATGTGGAATGAGGGATATCATTGCTGATGTCAGATGGATCTTAGCTGAAAGCAAAGAATATCAGAAAAATGTTTACTTGTGTTTCATTGACCATGCAAAGCTTTTGATTGTGTAGATTGTAACAAATTATGGATAACATTGAGAAGAACAGGAATTCTAGAACACTTGATAGTGTTCATGAGGAACCTGTACATAGACCAGGATGCTGTCATTGAAACAGAGCAAGGGTACAGTGCATGGTTTAAAATTTTGAAGGGAGAGTTCCAATGCTGTATACCCTTTTACCATACTTTTTCAATCTGTATGCTGAACAAATAATCCAAGAAGCTGGACTATATAAAGAAGAGCATGGCATCAGGATTGGAGGAAGATTCATTAACAACCTGTGATATGCAGATGATACAACTTTGCTTGCTGAAAGTGAAGACGATTTGAAGCACTTATTGATGAAGATTAAGGACTACATTCTGCATTATGGATTACACCTCAACATAAAGAACACCAAAGTCCTCACAACTGGACTAAGCAGCATCATGATAAATGGAGAAAAGATTGAAGTTGTCAAAGATTTGATATTTTTGGTTCCACAATCAACACCAGTGGAAGCAGCAGTCAAGACATCAGACTATGTATTGCACTGGGCTAATCTGCTGCAAAAACCAGTTTAAAATGTTGAAGAGCACTCTTTGAAGACTAAGGTGTGCTTAATCCACACCATGGTATTTTCAAACACCTCACATGAATGTGAGAGCTGGACAATGAATAAGGAAGACCAAAGAAGAGTTGATGTTTTTGAGCTGTGGTGTTAGTGAAGAATATTGAAAGTACCATGGACTGCCAGAAGAAGTAACAAATCTGTCCTGGAAGAAGTGCAGCCAGAATACTCCTTGGAAGTGAGAATGGCAGACTTCATCTCACCTAATTTGGTCATGTTGTCAGAAGAACCATTCCCTGGAGAAGGATATCATGTTCGTTAAAGTTTAGGGTCAACCAAAAAGGGGAAGGCCCTCAATGAGATGGATTGACACAATGGCTGTAATGATGGGCTCAGATGTAGCAAGGATTGTGGGGCTACCACTGGACTGGATAGTGTTTCGTTTTGTTGTATATAGGGTCACTATGAGTCAGAGCTGACTCAACAGCACCTAACAACAACAACATGGTTCTAAGCCTTTAAAAAGCAATTCCTATTTACCTTAAAAATAGCTAACACTTTGTTGTTATACTTTTTCTTTTCATTGTGGAACAGGGAAGAGTATTGAAGAAACATAAAACTAGATTGTTGCTTATGAGAGGTCAATCTTAGATGATGGTTAAATGAACAATTAAGTTCTATTACAGCCACAGAAAACAGGATTTGCTTTACTAAAGTTAAAATTCCTTAACTGAATAGAGGCTGTGTGTAGAGTGTTTAAGAACATAGACTTGGACTTCAGAACAGAGCTCAGGTCCCTAGTCTGGCACTTGTAGTTGCAAAATTTGGACAAATATGTAATATTTTTTAGCCTAGGTGTCCTCATTAGTAAAATAGGAATATTAGTTTATATGGCTTGTAATGGGGAACTTAATTAACTAAAAATAGTGCTTCTTGTTATGTGCCATCGAGTCGGCCCCAACTCATAGCAACCCCTCCTTGGGTTGCCAAGGCAGTATCACTATGGAAGTAGATTGCCCAACCTTCCTTCCGAGGAGTGGCTGGTAGGTTTTAACCACCAGCCTTCTGGTCAGCAGAATAGTGCTTAGTCCTTAGTAAACATCCAATATAGTTTCCAAAAAAAAAAAAAAAGAAATCCACTGCCATCGAATCAATTCTGACTCATAGGACAGAGTAGAACTGCCCTATAAACTTTCCAAGATTGTAGATCTTTATGGAAGCAAACTGTCTTATATTTCTTTCCCTGAGCAGCTGGTGGGTTCTAACCACTGATCTTTTGTTTAGCAGCCGAATTCTTTAACCATTACACCACCATGACACCCACTGTCACAGAGTCAATTCCAACTCATAGTGACTCCCACTGTGTTTCCAAGGTGATCTTTATGGAATTAGTTTGTCTCATCTCGCTGCTGTGGAGCAGCTCTTGAGATTGAATAGCCAACCTTCTGGTTAGCAGTCAAATGCCTTAGGCACTGTGCCACCAGAGCTCCAACATAGTTTATTCTTTTTCTTTATTATTATCTAGGGAGATGGATTTTAGGGACTTCTTTCTATATCCATCATATATACTCAAACTCTAGAGATGTACAGAATATGAAAACTAACCAGGGCATTAGAAATCATCTTGTTCAAACCATCTTTTCTCAGAAGGTCTCCTGATGCTCTTGTTACCTATATTCTATTCTGTCTGGAGAACATGGTCTGTATCTCTACACCCTCCTCCATACTCTTCCATTATCTTATATTTCTCTCCCTGAGCAGCTGGTGGGTTCTAACCACTGATCTTTTGCTTAGCAGCTGAATTCTTTAACCATTACACCACCAAAACACCCAGGAAGGAAACAAATGGACTGGGAAACATGGAGAGTCCAAAGGGAGATGAGAAAGAATTTGACATGCTAGGAAGGGAAATTGAAATGTTTGAACTTAAATCAGGGGATAAACATGTCGCTAAGGCCTTTTTATAAGGCAAGCACTTATAGTCAAAGGAAACTTTGAGTTAAGTGAATGAAAAGTTGTGTGTGCCAAGGCAGAACACACTAACAGTAAGAAACCCATTTAATGAATATCAACTAAAGTATAGATTTATGCACAATGAAACTCTACATTTGACAGAGTTTTACTACTCTGCATTTCAAGATTTGACAAAAACCTAATAATTCTTCTTGATAGGCTATTTCACCTAAATGCATTTAATCAGTGATAAGAACAACAAAAAGACCTCATTCTGTGCCTCAACCTTTACAGTTCTTCATGTACTTATTCTGTGTTTAAAATAAAATTGTTTTTTGGTGAAAGGGTTTAACAGACCTCAGCAGTGCATTGAATATGGGTCAGAATTCTTAATGTGAGAGCTGGAAGTGTCCTTAGAGGTGAAGTAGAGGTCATTTTCAATATGGGAATTCAGGATATCAGGGCAATTTATAATTGAAAACCAGCTTCTCCTCTTTATAAGAAATGCTTTATAAGCTGGGCTAGGGAGCTCTGGTGGCGTAGTGCCTAAGGCATTTGACTGCTAACAAAAAGACTGGTGGTTCAAACCCACCAACCACTCCTTGGAAGGAAGGTTGGGCAATCTAATTCTGTAGTGATACTGCCTCAGAAACCCAAGGAGGGGTCACTATAAGTCAGATCCGACTGGAGGCCAATGGGGTTAGTCTTATACTTGGAAAAAGTGTAGTAGGTGTTCATCTCCTTGCTATAACTGAGGAGCTTCATTTCAATTGCTCCCAAATATATAGATTTGATGCTTGAAACTCCAATGTTTTTTGTATTAGGGCTTACTTTTATCAGGCAAAGGGTTAATGGTCACATGCCACTAGCACCAGGTGGTACAGATATAGCATAGGGTTTACTGAGGGAAAACTGAGAAATAGTAGAGTGCATGCATGCTCCTAAACTCTCCTTTCCTGGGCATAGGCTAGAGATAGCTGTTCTGCAGTCATCAGTCAACACACTACAAGAGCATGGCTATAATGTACTGCTCTCTATTTATAGTGTTAACAGGACAGATAATATTTATGTTAATACTTTTCTAGTGTATGGCAGCAGGTTCATAGTGGTTGATGGAAGCCAATCATGCTCATCTCTTCCCAACTGTGCCATCAGTGAATTTCCATTGATAGCTTGCTATTAGCCATGGCCAAAATATTTATTCTACAAAACAAAGTAAATAAACTCCCACTGCCATAGAGTCAATTCCAACTCATAGAGACCCCTGTATATCTTTACAGAAGTAGATTGCCTCATTGTCTTCCCACGGAGCAATTGGTGGGTCTGAACCACCAACCTTGGGATTAGCAGCCAAATCCTTTACCCACTGCACCACCAGAGCTCCTTATTTATATCACAGAAATTGGAAAATGGTACAAATCATGGATTTTAATGTATGTGTTTGTATGTTTGTTTGGGATATGCGTATTTATTTAAGATCGGGAAATGAAATTTTTTATAACTGAAAAATATCACAAATGTCACAGAATCAGGAAAGTAATATAACATTTGTGGTAATCAGAAGAGACAACCTTCAGATTGGAAGAGAATTTTTGGAAACCATGTACCTGATATATGTTTAATATGAAAACATAAGGAGAAAGGGGGTTGTCCTGGTGCATTGTTGGGATTGCAATCAATGACATGAAACAAAATGTGTATAAATTGTTGAATGAAAAACTGATTTGCTCTGTAAACCTTCAGCCAAATCATCATGAAATGTTAAAAAAAAAGAAAAAAGAATTTGGAAAATGTAAACGCAGAAAGAGATTAATATGTAGAATACAGGCTGTCCCTGGGTTACAAAGGAGATCTATTCTTTAGTGTGTCATTAACTTGAATTTGCTAGTAAGTCAAAACAGTTGCACACAGTTCTTATTTATCCAGAGGCGTTTGGCTGCTAACGAAAAGGTCTTCAGTTCAAACCCATCAGCTGCTCTATGTGAGAAAGATGAGGCACACTGCTTACAGCTTTGGAAACCCTATAGGATGGTTCTACTCTGTCCTACAGGGTTGCTATGTGTTAGAATCTGCTTGATTGCAGGTGGTTTTAACTGAAGAAAAGGCTTGAAGCATTTTCAATGATTTAAAACCTATACATGTAGCAGGTGTAACAAATCTGTCCTGGAGGAAGTGCAGCTGGAATGATCCTTGGAAGCAAGAGTGGCCAGACATTGTCTCATCTACTTTGGTCATGTTGTCAGAAGGGACCATTCTCTGGAGAAGGATATCATGCTTGGTAAAGTAGAGGGTCAACAAAAAAGGGGAAGTTCCTCAACAAGATGAATTTACACAGAGGCTGGAACAATGGACTCAGATGTGGTAAGGAGTGTGAGGATGGCACAGGACCAGGCAATGTTTCATTCTGTTGTATATCAGGTCATTATGAGTGGAAGATGACTTGATGGCACCTAACAACAACACATGTAACAGATGCAGGTGATTGTGATGAAGAATTTGTGCCAGGTTGGGAGGGATTTGTTCAATCATTTCAAAGTGAGGGCCAAGTTAGCGAACATTAAAGGACAAATCCCCTAAATCAGATGTTCACAACCCAGGGACTGTCTGCATATAAAAAACTCCTACAGCTTAGCAGCACAAATACAAACAGTAATGGGCAGAGTACATGAATAGAGATTTCACCAAAGAAGAAATGCAAATGGCTAATGAATACATGAAAAGATGTTCAATATCATTACTCATTAGGGGACTACAAATCAAAACCACAATGAGATATCACTTCATCCACACTAAGCACTAAGAAGACTATGATAACAACAACAACAAAAAAAAAAAAAGAGAGAGAGAGAGATGGAGAGAGGAAAACAACAGGTGTCGGTGAGGATGTAGAGAAATTAGAACCCTCATCCATTGCTGGTGGAATCAAAAACAGGACAGCTACTACAGAAAATAAGTTTGTTTTTGAGACCTGGTTCACTGGCATATCACCTAAACTGTGTAATAATAGAAGCTCTTGGTCAGAGATGTGCCCTTGTTAAAAATAAGACAATGACTTGGGAGCCCAATGCTTCTGGTGACCTAACCCAGACCTGCTGAACTCACTCCTGTAAGGAAGGAGGAAGGAAAAGTCTCCAGGGCCACTTATATTTATCTTTCATTAGTTCCTACTAAAGCTTCATTCTCCAAGGAGAGAAAATAATGATAATAACCTTATCAGTTACCATTAAAGAACTCTTATCATGTGCCAGTAACTGAACTAACCATTATATATATATTTTATCATTTAATTCTCAGAGTAATGTTGTTGTTGTTGTTATATGCCGTCGAGTCGACCCCAACTCATAGCGACCCCTTCTTGGGTTTCCAAGGCAGTATCACTACGGAAGTAGGATTGCCCAACCTTCCTTCCGAGGAGTGGCTGGTGGGTTTGAACCGCCAGCCTTCTGGTTAGCAGACAAGTGCTTTTAGCCACTATGCTACCAGAGCTCCCTCTCAGAGTATTAGTTGTTACAAATATTATCACCATTTTATAGATGAAAAAATTAAGGCTTAGAAAATGTTCAACAACTTGCTTGAAGAAATAGAACTTTTAAAGTACAATAGCTCAGATATGTCAGATTCTAGACTGGAAACTCTTAAACATGACTCTTCTATAAGTTTCTTGCTTAAGATAGTGGTTCCCAAAATGTAGGTTGTGGATCATAAGTAGGAGAGTATAAAGGAGCTGTAATTTCAAGGGGTAATTGAATCTATATTGATAGGAATTCTTGCCTTTAAGCCAAATATTATATCTCACTTGGGTTCATGCTACCGTTTTCAAATATATGTGAAATGGAACACATAAAGATTGATATCCTAAGCATTAGTGAGCTGAAATGGACCAATTTTGGCCATTTTGAATCAGATAACCATATGATGTACTAGGCTGGAAATAACAAATTGAAGAAGAATGACATGGCATTCATCATCACAAAGAATGTTTCAAAATCAATTCTGAAGTACAATGCTGTTAGTGATAGGATAATATCCATATGCCTACAAGGAAAGCCAGTTAATACCACTATTATTCAAATTTACACACCAACCACCAAAGGCAAAGTTGAGGAAATTGAAGATTTTTACCAACTTCTGCAGTCTGAAATTGACCAAACATGCAATCAAAATTTGCTGATTATCACTGGTGACTGGAATGTGAAAGTTGGAAACAGTGAAGAATAACTGGTAGTTGGAAAATATGGCCTTGGAGATTGAAATAATTCTGGAGATCACATGATACAATTTTGCAAGACCAATGACTTATTCATTGCAAATACTTTTTTTTCAATAACACAAATGGCAGCTATAGATATGGCAGCTATACACTGACCCTGTGTACTCCACATGGAGTACACAGGAATCAGATTGACTGCATCTGTGGCAAGAGGTGATGAAGAAGCTCAATATCTTCACCAAAACAAGGCCAGGATCTGATTGTGGAACAGACCATTGACTGCTCATTTGCAAGATGAAGTTGAAGACAATTAAAACAAGTCTATGACAGCCCAAATATGGCCTTGAATATATCCCTCCTGAATGTGGAGACCATTTAAAGAAAAGATTTGATGCATTGAACATGAGTGATCAAAAACCAGGGGAATTGTGGGATGACATGAAGAATATCATCCATAAAGAAAGCAAAAGGTCATTAAAAAGACAGAAAAGGAAGAAAATACCAAAATGTATATCAGAAGTAACTCTGAAACTTAACCTAGAATGGAGAGTAGCTAAAGCAAAGGGAAGAAATGACAAGATAAATGAGCTAAACGTAAGATTTCAAAGAGCAGCTTGAGAAGACAAAGTCAATTATTGTAATGAAATGTGCAAAGACATGGAATTGGAAAGCCAAAAAGGAAGAACACACTTGGGATTTCTCAAGCTGAAAGAACTGAAGAGGAAACTTAAGCCTCAAGTTGCAATACTGAAAGATTCTATGGGGCAATATGTTGAATGATGAAGGAAACATCAAAAGAAGATGAAGGCATACACACAGTCACTGTACCAAAAATAATTAGTTGATATTCTTCCATTTCAGGAGGTGGCATATGATTAAGAACCCATGGTACTGAAGGAAGAAGTCGAAGCTGCACTGAGGGAAGTGGTAAAAAAAACAAGCCTCCAGAATTAACAGGATACCCGTTGAGATGTTTCTTCAAATGGATGCCACAGTAGAGCCACTCACTCAGCTATGCCAGGAGATTTGGAGACCAGGCCAACTGACTGGAACAGATACATATTTGTACCCATTTCAAAGAATGGTGATCCCAAAGAATGGGGAAATTATTGAATAACATCATTAATATCACATGCAAGTAAAATCTTACTGAAGATTATTCAAAAATGGTTATAGCACTATATTGACAGAGAACTTCCAGAAATGCAAGCTAGAATCAGAAGAGGACGTGGAATTAGGGATATCATTGCTAATGTCAGATGGATCTTGGCTGAAAACAATGAATACCAGAAATATGTTGCTTTGGTTAGCAAGTGCTTCTCTGACAAGAATATACCACAAATGGGATGGCTTGAACAAACAGGAGTTTATTTTCTTGCAGTTTGGGAGGCTAGAAGTCCAAATTCAAAGTGCCAGGCTCTAGGGACTGGGTGAAAACCTCTTGACCTTGGGCTTCAGCTCTCCCTCTTGCTCCTCGTCCACTGAGGCTAGAGGCATCTGTTCACTCAGGCAACTACTGACAGCTGAGGCTAACAAGCCCAAAGTCAACAAATAAAATGGCACAACCTTGAGGCTACCAAACCACATGGCAGGCCATTAATTCAAGTCCATTGGAAGTCCCAAAGTTGGCAGAGCAAGTCGGGCTGCTGAACAATGACATGGCTATATGCAGGGTTCAAGCATGCCATAAGCTAGAGACTGTTCCACAAGGCTTCTCCTTATATACAGGAATCAGATCACATCCCTAAAGCAGCTACTGAGCTGCTCACAGTAGATTCCACTATGGAGTTAGTTACCAGTCTCATCATGGGGAATACTACATCCAGCTGCCAAGTCACTCAACCAGGCCCAGCCAAACTGACACACAAGCATAACCACCACAGATGTTATTTGTGCTTTATTGACTATGCAATGGCATTCAATTGTGTAGATCATAACAAATTATGGATAACATTGAGAAGAATGGGAATTCCAGAGCACTTAATTGTGCTTATGAGGAACTTGTGCACAGACCAGGAGGCTGTCATTCAAACAGAACAAGGGGCACTGGATGGTTTAAAATCCAGAAGGGAGTGTGTCAAGGTTGCATCCTTTCACCATACTTATTCAATCTGTATGCTAAGAAAATAATCCAAGAAGCTGGACTACATGAAGAACATGGCATCAGGATTGAAGGAAGATTCATTAACAATCTACATTATGCAGACAACACAACTTTTCTCACTGAAAGTGTGAATGACTTAAAATACTTACTGATGAGGACTGAAGAGTATAGTCTGCAGTATGGATTACCTCTCAATATAAAGAAAACAAAAATCCTTACAATGGGACCAATAAGTAGAATCATGATAAATGGATAAAAGTTTGAAGTTGTCAAAGACTTCATATTACTTAGTTCTACAATCAACACCAATGGAAGCAGCAGTTAAGAAATCAGATGTATAGCATTGGGCAAATCTGCTGCAAAAGACCTCTTTCAAACGCCAGAGAGCAAAGAAGTTTCCTTGAAGATTAAGGTGCCCTTGACACAAGCTCTGGTATTTTCAATGGCCTCATATGCACATGAGAGCTGGACAAATAAAAGGAAGACTAAGGAAGAGTCGATGCTTTTGAGTTGTGGTGTTGACGAAGAATTCTGAAAGTACTATGGACTGCTAAAAGAACTATCAAATCCGTCCTGGAAGAAATGCAGCCAGAATGCTCCTTGGAAGCAAGAATGGCCAAACTTCATCTCACCTACTTTGGTCATGTTGTCAGAAGAGACCATTCCCTGTAGAAGGATAACACGGTTGGCAAAGTGAAGGGACAATGCAAAAAGGGAAGCCCTCAATGAGATAGATTGACACAGTGCCTGCAACGATGGGCTCAGGTATAGCAAGGATAGTGGGGCATCACATGTTGATTTGGGTGAGGGGAGGGACAGTATAGAAAGAGTCTGTGACTAGCATGATGCCATTGGGGAAAGGAAGGACACTGAAACGTGCACATAAGCTATAGACAATAGAAGCAAATACTAGTATATGTAAAATACTGCATTATCACTAACACCAAACACCAGGTTACGGACAAAAGCATAGATCGATGAGAAGATCTCGTGGAGGTAGGTGAACAGGAATATACCCTAGACCAAGGATAGATTTGGCTGAAGATAATCTTATATATAAAGTTATTAAATTAAGGGGGAAAAAAAACCCCCCGGAATATCAGGGTGCTATTCAAAAGAGGAGGAGCTCTAGTGGCGCAGTGCCTAAGGCATTTGAGTGTTAACCACGAGGCTGGCTGTTAAAACCTGCCAGTCACATCTTGGAAGGAAGTTTCGACAATCTACCTGTGTAGAGATACTGCCTCGGAAACCCAAGGAGGGGTGGTTATGAGTCAAAATTGACTGGACAGCAGTGAGTATGGTTTTTTGGATTCAAAAGAGAAAACTGAGCAACCCAAAATAAATGTCCACCACTCTCATCTTTGTCGACAAGTTGATTCTGACTCATAGAAGCCCCATATGACAGAGTAGAACTGTCCCAATGGGTCTCCAAAACTGTAAAACAGATCGCCAAATTTTTCTCCTACAAAGAGACTGGTGGATTCAAATCTCCAACCTTTTGATTAGCAGTCAAGCATTTAACCACTCTGCCACTGGGGCTTCTTGCCCACCCCACTATTTACACAATGAATTCTTGATATTCACAAAGTTGCATTTTCCAAGGTCTTGTACAAGGACTGCTCATATCTGTCAAGCCATTGATAAGTGTTCTCAGACAAAAGCATTAATAAGAAAAAAAAAAAAAAAAAGTCTGGGAAATACTGTATCCTGTAATTCTTCTCCACAAAATGAACAAAGCATAATAGCATCTGAAAGGCTCTAAAAAGAGATGTTAGTGGTTCACTGGTGGCATTCTACCCTTCCATATGGGAGATTTAGGTTCAGTTCCCAGCAAATTCACAACCACTAACTTTCTGTCCCTGGAAATTTGTGTGTTGGTATTATGTTCATCAGATTTCAGCAGAGCTTCTAGATTAAGGCAGTCTAGAAAGAAAGGACTTGTGATCTCCACTTCAAAATAAAATCACCCAATGAAAATCTTACCAAGCAGTGTTTTGTTTCATTCCACACAGCGTCATCATGAGTTTAGGTGGACCATAGCTAATAAGAGGGAGTCCTGTAACAAATGGTAAGGGGAGCTTTTTAACCCTGTTTAACTGTGTTTCTCAAATCAATGATGAATTTGTTAATATACCAAAATTATATAACATAAATGCCATTTTAATTATTATTTGAAAATCTGTTTCAATATTTTTTATTTTCTAAAATGTCATTTTCTAAGTATTTTATGATACAAAATATACTAAAATAGTTGGGCTCATATATAATTTATTTAGCTATAAATTTATGCATAACTAAACATATATGCTTTAGTATGCATATTTAAAGAAGAAATGTTTGAAATCAACTTTTCTAAGATAGGCCAAAGTATCATGGGGATCCTATTTGAGAATAAGACTCTTTTCTGTGCATGGACTTCTACATTCAAAAAGTGTAAGAAATGTCAGTTTAGATTTCATTTCCCATTGCCATCAAGTCATTTCTGCCTGATGACTTGAGTAGAACTGTTCCTTAGGATTTTCTAGGCTGTGATCTTTGCAGAAGCAGAATGCCAGGCCTTTTTTCCACAGATCCACTGGGTGGATTCAAACTGCCAACCTTTGGGTTAGCAGCCAATTGCAAAGCACTTGTACAAGCTTCATTGTTATTGTTGTTGTTATGTGCTGTCAAGTCGGAGCCAACTCATAGTGACCCCTCCTTGGGTTTCCTAGGCAGTATCACTACAAAAGTAGATTGCCCAACCTTCCTTCCGAGGAGTGGCTGGTGGGTTTGAACCACCAGCCTTCTGGTTAGCAGTCAAGTGCCTTAGGTACTATGCTACCAGAGCGCCCAAAACCTTCATTAGTTACTGTTAAACCATCTCTGTATGTTGGCAAAAGGTTAGGTTATAATTGAATACCCACTAAATCCTAAAATATTGAACTGTGTTTTAGCAAAAGAGAGGAGTTGTTTGAATTAAAGCTATCAGCTGACTTTCAGCTTACAAAACCAATGATCCTGTAAAAGTTTATTAAATGAGTAGGGACTCATTGGCATGTTAAATGAGTAGGGACTCATTGGCGAAAAATGCGTAGTCCACTAAAGTGCCAGTCATGATTAGTGGTTGCTATGCAAGTGCCTAAGGATACTAGCCATCACCTCTTATTATCCAATTGTAAACATATTTGGCAGAAAAGATAACATGGTGGGTTCATTGATGCTCTTGGGTGAAGGTAAATCCAGAGTTATTTCTGCTATGTTTATGATTTACAAAATACTAGAATATTAGTGAAGGAAATATTTGAGATGATAACAATAAATATCTCTATAGGCCAAAAGGATCTCTGGTGGTGTAGTGGTTAAGGCATTCGGCTGCTAACCAAAAGTTGGTGGTTCAAATCCACCAGCCACAATGTAGAAGAAAGATGAAGCAGTCTGCTTCTGTAAAGATTTACACCCTTGGATACCCAATGGTTAGCCATGAGTTAGAATGGATCTGATGGCAGTCAGCTTGGTTTTAGTTTTTACTATAAGCCAAGCCTTGGTGGTGAAATGGTTAACCTCTCACCTGCTAACCAAAAGGTTAGTGTCTTAGATCCACCAGCCCTCTTTGTAGTAGAAAAGACCTGGCAATCTTCTCCCAAAAGATTACAACCTAGGAAACCCCATGGGGCACTTCTACACTGTCAAATAGGTTCACTATGATTTGGAATCTACTCAACAACAAGCCGCAACTGCTATAGTCTAAATATATATAACTGTTCTAAATATATGTTATTGTTGTTTTGTTAGGTGCCATCAAGTCATTTCTGACTCATAGCGACCCCATGCACAGCAGAAC
>NW_006922439.1:92749-121951 GCF_000298275.1 Orycteropus afer afer
GCTGAAAGTGAGGATGACTTGAGGCACTTACTGATGAAGGTTGAAGAATACAGTCTGCAGTATGGATTACATCTCAATATAAAGAAAACAAAAATCTTCACAACTGGACCAATGAGCAGCATCACAATAAAAGGAGAGAAGATTGAGGTTGTCAAAGAATTCACGTTGCTTGGTTCTACAATCAATGCCAGTGGAAGCAGCAGTCAGGACATTAGACAACATGTAGCATTGGGAAGGTCAACCGCGAAGGAACTGTTTCAATTGCCAAGGAGCAAGGATGTCTCCTTGAGGACTAAGGTGCACCAGACACAAGCTGTGATATTTCCAATCGCCTCGTATGCATGTGAGAACTGGACAATGAATAAGGAAGACCGAAGAAGACTTGATGCTTTTGACTTGTGGTACTGGCGAAGAATGCTGAAAGTACCATTGACTGCTAAAAGAACTAATAAATCTGTCCTGGAGGAAGTGCACCCAAAATGCTCCTTGAAAGTGAGAATGGCCAGACTACATTTCACCTACTTTGGTCATGTTGTCAGAAGGGACCATTCCCTGGAGAAGGATGTCATGCTTGGTAAGGTGGAGGGTTGATGAAAGACGGGAAGGCCTTCAATGAGATGGATTGACATGGTGGCTGTGATGATGGGCTCAAGTATAGCGGGGATCATGGAGCTGGCGCAAGATCAGGCGGTGTTTTGTTCTGCTGGGCATGGGGTCGCTGTGAATCGGAAATGCCTTGACTGCACCTAACAACAACAACAACTATTAAACTTCCAGATGAGGAAACTGAGTTATGGAGAGTATAAATGTCTTTCCCAAAGTCAAGCAGCTATTGAATAACAGAATTAAGATTCAAAATGAGGTACTCCAATTCTAGAAGCTATGCCCAGCAGCTCTTGAAAAAAAATAAATATCAGAATCAGAGATGGGAGTTCTTAAAAATACAAATGCTCAGGTTTCACTGTCAACCTAATATCTTAGACTCCACTAGGATTATGATATACAAACTTCCATTCTACTTTCATTCAGGCCAAATCTTAGAAAACTAACTTCAATCAATTTCCTTGTTTTATGAACAGAAAAATGAATTTCTTCCTGTGTGATAAAATATTAACTCAGCAGGCTTGTATTTCCCAAGCCCTACATATTCTAAAGATCTCCAGAAGTGGCCCTTGACTGGCACTGGGGAGATAACTTCTAATCCCTTGAAATATCCTTCCTCATAAGAGTGTCTATGTATAACTGGAGCATTGGGCTATAGTAGGCAGATAACAATGCCATTTATGTTAAATGCTTGTATTTGTTCTATGGGACCTGGGAAACACTCAATTTGACCTCTGTGGAGAATGGAAAATGAGTAGCTAAGGTCAATCACAGTGGTGCTCCATATCTATGAAACTAATCCCTAATAAAATCCCTGGACACCAAGGCTTACGTGAGTTTTCCTGATAGGCAATACTTTGTACATGTTATCATGCATTGTTGCTGTGAGAATTAAGGTCTGTCCATGCAACTCCACTGAGAGAGGACAATTGGAAGCTCTGATTTCTCCTGAACTTGGCTCTACGCATATTTTCCCTTTGTTGATTTTACTTTTCATCCTTTTATTATAACAAACTCTAAGCATGAAAAATAATAACTTTTCTCAGTAGTTCTGTGAGTCCATATAGCAAATTACTGAACCTGAGAATATTTTTGGGGTCCTGACTCAACCATACCTTTCCATAATAAAATCTCCATGAGGTCATGGATCACGCTTATTTATTTATGTGCATACTATAGTTCTTCTTCATCCTTCTTTTGCAGAGCTGCTGGAGGGTTTGAACCACTGATCTTTTGGTTAGTAGTCATATGCCTTTAACCACTATACCACCAGAGGCTTTAGAATAAGGTAGGTTTTCTATAAATATTTGATGACTAAATAAATTACTTCCATAATTAGGGAAGAGAATATTTATCTGGTAGGCTATCAAGCTGTTTATCATCATCATGGTCCTATCTTTGCCCCACACCTCATTTCTGTGCTTGGAATTTCTACCTTCCTCAGTTATGGATTTTAGCCTTTGTCAGCACCCACTCACCTCTTCCTCCTCTCTCCAGGGTTGGGATAAAGGTAAAGAGATTGTAACCCATAAATAATAGAATTTTCCCAAAAACCATGAACCACAGAATAAGCATGGGATACATATCAAAGCGATATTTGAGGAGAGAGAAGTCACTGAGCTTATGCTAAAGGCATAAGAGATAGAACTTTCACTGAGTCTTAAAAGGTATACACAGAAAAAGATTCTCCTAGCTTATGGAGGTGTGTAGGAGTATTTAACATCTAAGATGTTTGACAGTTTCTGGACAAGTAAGACAAGAGACAGACCAAACTTCATTTTGTCAGATGTAATAGTATTTTCAAATTGAGGCATTCAGCATATCCAGAAATGACTAAACAAGGGTTGAATTGGACTCCATATTAGTTCTATAAACTCCATTTTGTTTCAGGCCCTGTTTCTACTTTAAAATCTATAAGGACACTTAAAATCCAGGATGCTTAGCATTATAAAATGGCTACTGCAGAGACAAACCAAGCTCCATTTTGTTTGCACTTCTGCTTCTACCTTAAACCTATAACCGTTGCATTATTTTTAACAATTTGCTGAGCAGGAACTGTGGCTATGCTTAGACAAGTTCGGGCAAGTCCAGGGAGGGTCCAAAAAATAGTCTTTGCAAGAATGTGACTATGCCTAAGCAAGTCTAGGAAAGTCCAGCAAGAGCCAACCTATCAGAATTTTTCTGAGAAGTTCCTGCTTTTCTACTATAAATATCTACCCTCACCTCCAGCAAACTGGAGCATTTTGTAACTGCTGGTTGCTTTGTGTTACCCGGATCCATGAATCACTTTATCCCTCAATATACTTCTTTGCTTTTACTTTAAGCAGACTTTGTAATTTTGATCTACAACAGAAGAAAATATGAATAGACATCAGATTAGCAAAATGTTGATCATAAAGTGAGAATGTCAAGTAATTGTTGTTGTTGTTGTTATGTGCCGTCGAGTCAGCCCCGACTCATAGCGACCCCTCCTTGGGTTTCCGAGGCAGTATCACTACGGAAGTAGAATTGCCCAACCTTCCTTCCGAGGAGTGGCTGGTGGGTTTAAACTGCCAGCCTTCTGGTTAGCAGTCAAGTGCTTTAGCCACTATGCTACCAAAGCTCCTGTCAAGTAATTAGTTTGGTTAAAATTTAGGTAGTGTTAAATGAGTAGTGATTTTAAAAATGGGTGGAGTGGGGAATATGGTTAGGTCATGGTTGCCCTTAAATTCTGAACTAAGACATTTGAATTTTATCCTTTAATCCCTAGAAGCCACTGAAAGCTTCAGAAGAAGGAAATCAAATGGTAAAACTGCACCGGAAGAAGTCTGAGCTAGATGAGGTGCAATGAGGAAGACATTACAGATGGAGAAACCAGTTAGGAGGCTGTTGCAATAAAAGCTGTTGGGGGGAGGAGGCAGAAAAATCTGCTTTTTTGTCTTTAACTTACTTAACACCAGTTTGCAACAGAACTGTGAGTTCCTGAATTAGCAAAAGCAGCAGCATGTTCATTCTTTTGGAGCCTTGGAACTTGTTTCCTTTTCAAAGGAAACATTTTGAACCCATTGTAAAATCAGACTTTAGCTGGGAAGGATAGAATTCCTCTGGTGATTGTGGAAGGTCATTAGAGGCAAAGGGAGGTGCTGAGGTAGAAATCAGCATTCAATCCCCTCAGACTTGACCCCTGACAAAAACAAACGTGATTTCTTCCTGTGTCTGCCAATCTAATATTGTTTCAGGTGTGTGTTAGTACTTTGTTGATTTATATTGAGACAACATGTGCAGAGTAGACATAAGACAGAACTGAGGTAGTTATTGGGAAAACAATGCAGAGTTAATTTTTGGAGTCAGATCTAAATTAAATTCAAGATCAATAACTAAAAAACATATATTATTTCCATTTCCTCCAGTCCTCCTACTGGCCATACTCTTCTCTGTTTCTAACTCACTGTCTCTTGTTGTTGTTGTGTTTGCCATCAAGTCAGATCAGATTCATAGTCCCCCGTCCTTGAGTTTCCAAGGCCCTATCACTACAGAAGTAGATTGCCCAACCTTCCTTCCAAGGAGTGGCTGGTGGGTTTGAACTGCCAGGCTTGTGGTTAGCAATCAAACGCCTTAGGCACTATGCCACCAGAGCTCCCAACTCACTGTCTCTAGTAGTGACCTAGTCATTCTTCTACCTTACCAGGAACTCCAATCCATGGATCCTACTAAATTCTCCTTATACCTCCTCCAGCCTCTCACTATCTTCCTTATCTTATATAAACTATTGCAATTAATCCCTTGATTTCCTTCTCCCTTTCTATAGCTTTGTAAACACCAAAAAAAAAAAAAGCCCTCTAAAACACAAAGCACCTCCAATTGCTAGTAAAACAAAACAACAAACGCAACACACTACTGTCAAATTGGATCCGACTCATAGCTACCCCTCTTTGGGTTTCCAAGGCGGTATTACTATGGAAGTAGATTGCCCAACCTTCCTTCTAAGGAGTGGCTGGTGGGTTTGAACCTCCAGCCTTCTGGTTAGCAGGAAAATGCCTTAGGCACTCTCTAATTCCTGGTGATCTCATGTTAATTGAAGTAGAACTGTGCCCTGAGGGTTTTCAAGACTGAATTTCCAGAAGTAGCCAAGGTTGTTAACCCCTTGTACCACCCAGGGACCCTTTGGTAAACACAATTTGGATAAACCCAGCTTTCTAGGATAAAACACTCTCCCGTCTCCTTTTTATTTTTCTTCTACTTCACTGAGCACTCCTTAATATCCTTTTCTGATCCTCCCTTTCTTCCAATCCTCTTAGTTATGAGGTGCTCATTCTACAGTCTGCTCTATCTACCCATTAGTCTTTGGTGATCTAATCTCATTTTAACTTTGCATACCATCTACATTCTGACAATTCCGAATACCTACTGTCATCTGGTAGCATAGTGGCTAAGACACTTGCCTGTTCACCAGAAGGCTGGCGGTTCAAACCCACCAGCCACTCCTCGGAAGGAAGGTTGGGCAATCCTACTTCCGTAGTGATACTGCCTCAGAAACCCAAGGAGGGGTCGCTATGAGTCAGGGCTGACTCGACGGCACATAACAACAACAACAACAACAACTGTCATCTGAGACCTCTCTCCTCATTTGCATATTCAATGTCCTACTCTGCATCTCCAAGGAGTTCCAGTAACGCTGTGTCTATGACATTTGACTGTTAACCTGAAGGTTGGCGGCTCAAACCCAACAGGCACTCCTCCAAAGGAAGATTTGGCAATCTACTCATGCAAAGATTTACCACCTCAGAAACCCAATGAGAGTCGTTTTGAGTTGAAATCAACTCGGCGGCAGTGGGTTTGGTTTTTGGTTTGGTCCTCAGCATCTCCACTTGGATGTTGTGCTCATTAATTATCTAATGATTCTTAACTTCAAATGTACTCTCGAAAACTCCACTCTTGATAGCGGTCCTGGGACTCTGAAATTACAATTAATCCCTTGGCTTCCTTCTCCCTTTCTATGGCTTTATAAACACCAAAGAAAACAAAACAAAAAAAAAACTCAGTTGCTATTAAGTCAATTCCAATTCCTTGGACCCCATGTGAGTAAGAGTAGAACTGTGCTCCTAGGGTTTTCAAGATTCCCTTACCACTGATTTTCTATTAGATTCTACCATATGTGACACCAACCTCCAGGCATTCAAAGTTACTAATAAACATCATGGTCTTTGTCGTTTCTCATAAAGTTGCAATTCTTCTTTTGTTGTAGATTAACTTCTGTGGCTTCAACAAAGGTCAGCACAAGGAGTAAAAGGTTACATTAGCAGAGTAAAATCCATGAACCTGGGCAGAGAGTTAGTGTAATGATGAAATATGTTTGCATGATAATGAGGTGTAAGTTTTTGCAACTGTGCATGCTTGCAATGTTTTTATATATTTACTGTGTGTCTAAACTGCAATAACATTACCTTCTTGACTCAACAATCTAAAAAGATAGTAAGCTGATCCCAGGGGACAGACACAATCAGAGGATGAATACCTGTCTGTATCTCTTATCATGCTAAGGAATAAAACCCTGTTTGGGCAATCAACTTCTTTAGTGATAGTGCCTCAGAAACCCAAGGAGGGGTCCCTATGAGGAGCTGAATCTGACTCCATGGCAGTGACTTTTGTTCTTTTGTTTCCTCACTTCTGGTGTGGTTTCTATTGGCAAGAGTCTCACTAGCCATGCACCTCCTTTTAGGTAACAAATGGAGTTGTGAGAGAAAATGGAGAGTAGGGATAGCAGTTCCCTTGAGTATCTTTCCTCACATGACCTTGGCCCACCTTTGATTTCAGAGGCAGTATTGTGGACAGTGCTTTGCATGCTAACTGTATCCCTCCTGAAGTGTTTTCCATTGTCTTTCAGCTTTTATGCTTCAAGGCTCATTTTCAAATCACAGAACCCACTTAGCTTGTACACAGACAGACACAGCACAGAAATGCCAGGGAGTATGCACCTCTGTAGAAAACACTCAACTAATTTTGCTAGCTAAATACCTCAGTCTCTTGACCTTCAGGAAGACAATTCTGGGAGGAATTCTGGATACTTCTCATAGAAGAAGGGAGCTCTGGTAGCATAGTGGCTAAGGCACTTGACTGCTAACCAGAAGGCTGGCGGTTCAAACCCACCAACCACTCCTCGGAAGGAAGGTTGGGCAATCCTACTTCCGTAGTGATACTGCCTCGGAAACCCAAGGAGGGGTCGCTATGAGTCAGGGCTGACTCGATGGCACATAACAACAACAACAACAATTGCCTAAGATCAACAATCTTTACAATGCTTCCATTTTGGGCTTTTTTTTTTTTTTTTCCTTTCATATCTTATATTGTCCACTCCTTCACTTCTGCTTCCTGGAACTTTCTCTCAAACTATCTTCACTTTAAGGGGACCACAGATTAAGAAAGCAGCAAGAACAGAAAGGACTTCCTTCTTTCCACTTTTTTCCCTCCTAGGTGCCCCAGTGTCTAAGGCATTTGACTGCTAACCAGAAGGCTGATGGTTCAAACCCACCAGCCACTCCTCAGAAGGAAGACTGCACAATCTATTTTTGTAGAGATACCGCCTTGGAAACCTAAGGAGGGGTCGCTATGGGTCAAATCAACTAGATGGCAATGAGGTTGGTTTTTTGGTTTAGGTGCCTTTGGGCCATTCCACAGCACCAATTGACCCATACTCTGGCTTCTTCCAGCATCTTGGACCCCTTTAACCTGCTCTTTCCTTTTTTGATAGAATTTATCATTCTCTAATATGTGATTTGATTTAGTTATCTATGTTTATTTTTATGGTTTATTTATACTCATGCTGATGCAAACTCTTTGAGGATAAGGTTCCATGTTTATTTTATTCACAGATATATCACAAGTGCCAAGAAGGCATACACATATCTGTCAAATGAAAGAATGAATGAAAAAGAAAAGAATGAAATAATTAGCCACTTAATTATTTAACCAGAAAAAGTTACTTAATCTCTCAAAGCTTCAGTTTTCCTCTCTGTAAGATATGAAAAATAATACCATATTTTATGCAAATAATACACACATTATAAGTTTTGCATACCTCAATCCCCACACTTATTTTCATAAGTGCACTATAACATTATTTTTTAACATATTGCTGACTTCAATTTCTCTTTCTCCCCCCCCCCCTTTTTTCTTTGGTCCAATGGATTTAATGTTAATTCTTCATCTTGGGGCCTATTGCCATGGATATTTGGTTTCCAGCAGCAGAACCTTCACCAATCTACCTTCCAGTTTCTAAAACAGCTCTTCTCTCCCAGCTGGATTCCTTCCCTGCTCTACAAACTGCTTTCTTCCATGCAAGAAGAAATCACTTTTTTCCACCAAGAAACAGCCTTAACCAGGGCAGCCAGCCCCAGCCTAGAAAGTACGCAGGTCTGTGCACCTCTGGGTAGAGATACTATCCAGGGGAGTGAGGTCAGTGAACTACAGGTGTGCTCACCTTGCTGGCTGGCTGCCATACTCTTATCGCTTGAATCTACTGCTTGCATGGACACCACAGGGTGGACATGAAAGGTGTGTGTGCAGAGGGGTTGGGCTTCCTTTGCTCAGATCTGATGGGTCTGATTGGCTGCTCAAAGACCCTTCAGAGCCAGGGTAATATGCACCCATACCTTCACCATCCTACCACCCAGCTTCATGAGCAAACAGTACCATGGGATCTGGACATGAGTGGGTAATGGTTCCTGATCTTACCATGTGACCCACTCATGCTCTGGTTATGGCAGTCCCATGAGAAGCACCCCACCCCCACTCTCCGACTGTCTCTAGTGCAACATACCTGGGCACAGATCAACTATAATGAACTCCATCACTCTCTGGCCCAGCTATGTACTACCCCAGAGAAAATTCAGTTTCAAAGTTTATATTCTGATTACCAGGATGCTACCAAGTTTGATCCATAATTTACTGACTATAGTTTATACCATTATATAAAAATATCAAGATTAATATTTTTGGACCATTGAATGAGTATGAAACTCATTTCTGGAAATTCCATGAAACATGCTTGGTGTATACATGGGTGTGCTATGCCAGAGCTTTTTCACATGATTTCATCATTTCACTCCATAATACATGTGCATGTTCTTTACTTGGGTATGCTATTTGTGAAAAATACAGTAGTGTCTTCTTTATAGGATTATCACACAGATTAAATGAGTTAATGAAAGTAAAGGGTTTATTTAGCATAGTGCTTGGCATAAAGTGAACCTTTACCACATATTAGCTATTATTTGTCTGAGTATATAAATGCTGCCTCCACGACAATGTTCAAACTATAAACTGTATAATCAGACACCCCATTCATCATCTCCTCAGTCAAAATATAGCATCCAGAAAGGTAAGTTGCTTAATCATAGATAACTAGCATTTATGAAGCCCCAACCCAGCTCTCTGCCCTCTTATTTCCTCAAGTTAGCTGCACAGTACACAGATAGACGTACTATCTTTCTTAGAGTCACTTTAGGAATATAGGTTTTTCATGATTAAAATTGAACCTTCCATTCACTCTACCTTCAGGAGAAACCAGTTTATCAATGAAAGCTCTATGCCAAGCAGCCAGATAAGAAGTTAATTAACTGAATGTTCAGTGTGTACTATGCACAGCAATTCAATATGTTATAGATTTTGTTTCCCCTTTTGATCAAAAACTATTTCCCACCCCAGACAACTATGGACTGTTTCCCTTCTGTACTGGCTACATGTAGACAGTGAATACCTGAGGTTGATCTTAGAGATACTAACTCAGGTTTGGTAATTGCATGCACTGGGTTGCAAGGCAACAGTGATAAATCTGGCATAAATTCAACTACCCATGAAAACACAGAGACATGGGATACAAAAAACACAGAGAAAGAGGCTATAAGAGAAGAAAGTGACTTTCTAAACATCACTGAACAGTTTCCTGGCAATGCCAGGACTAGAACGCAGTTTACTTGACCCCTGGTTGATGACACCTCTCTGGTTCCTCATATTATAACCTTACTCCTTGAACAATTAAACTGCACATAGGTAGAAAAATCTGCTTTATCTTTTTAACAAGTCATCTCAAGTCCTGCCTGTATTATGTGAGTAGTAGCATTAGGCTTTCTTCTTTCCCCTCTCTTTGGGCCAGTTCTCTCTCACATTTTTAAAATGTTGCATAAAGAAAAGAAAAGAAAAGGAAAAAAAATCCCCAAATAGACCACATGCTGACTGAACTCCTGGTGTTGTCAAGTGGAACTGGAGCATTATGTTTCAACATTTCCTGGATGAGAAATCTGCCTTCTACAATGGTGCTTTCAATTTGGGCACTGAATGTTCTGGGGAAGTAGGTGTGGTGACAGGAAAGAATCATTGGCCAACTAGAATTAGCCAAAAAGCAAGAGGCTCATTGTGAGGAAATGATGCCTTTCCTCACCTGGACTCTCAGAAATCAGAGTTCAATTTACAAGTATTGAAGCCCTCACAGCTCTGTCCCTTAGGAATAGAGAGATAATTTTCCCAGGCACATCAACAGATGGAATTAAGCTGAAACTGGTGTCCCATCAGCTGTTCCCATCTGACAGTGAAACTCCAAGCACTTATTACAATGAGCATATTAAGTTCTACAAGCTCTCGATTTTGTACCCAAATTAAATATCAAACTATGTTTCATAACTTTCTCCTGTCATGCCAATTGTTTAAACATCCTCTCTCTCACCTCCATGTCTACACAAATGTGATTGCTTCTATCTGGAACATGTACCATCCTACACTGCCCACCATCTCCTCAAAGAGGTGTTGAACAGGTTTCCAAGTCCACCTGGCTTAGTTCAAATTCCAGGTCTAACACTTTCTTCCTGTATGATAAAATGGGAAAATTTTTGAAACACAATGTTTGATCTCCGATTCTCCCCTTTGGCGAAGGAGAGATCCTCCTGCTTTATATAGTATGAAGTAGCCAAACACTTGACATTAGACATAACAGATGACATTTGCAGCACTTTGTTTTTTTGTTGTTGTTGTTAAGTGCTATAAAGATAGTTACAATTCATAGTGATCCTATGTAAAACAGAACAAAACATTGCCTGGTCTTGTACCATTCTCACAATTGTTATATTTGAGCCCATTATTGTACCCTCTTTGTCATTCCATCTCATTGAGGGTCTTCCTCTTTCTTGCTAACCCTCTACTTTACCAAGCTACTTCAGGGATTGGTCTCTTTTCATAACATGTCCAAAGTAAGCAAGTCTTATTATTCTACTTTCTAAGGAGCATTGTGGCTATATTTCTTCCAAGACAGTTTCAGTCGTTCTTCTGGCAGCCAATTGTTGTTGTTGTTTGCCATCGAGTCAGACCTGACTCATAGGGACCCCTCCTTGGGTTTCTGAGGCAATACCTCTACAGAAATAGATTGCCCAATCTTCTTTACCAACACAATCCAAAGGCATCTATTCTTCTTTGGTCTTCCTTTACATGCAAATTTTTCATGCATGTGAAGTACTAGAAAATACCATCGTTGGGTCAGGTACACCTTACTCTTCAAAGTGACATTTTTTTTTTTTAACCACTTTAAAGAGGACATTTGCTGTAGATTTACCCAATGAAATACATCATTTGATTTCTTGACTGCTGTTTTCATAGGCATTGATTGTGAATCCACGTGAAATGAAATTATTAACAACTTCAGAATTTTTTGTTGATCATGGTGTTGCTTATTGGTCTGGTTGTGAGGACTTTTGTTTTCTTTGTGTTGAGATGTAATCCATACTGAAATCTGTACACTTTGATCTTCTGCAGTAAGTGTTTCAAATCCTCTTCATTTTTGGCAAGTAAAATTGTGTCATCTGCATATTGTAGGCTGTTAATAATGACTCTTCCTCCAGTTCTGATACTTCATTCTCCTTATAGTCCAGCTTCTCAGATTATTTGCTCAGAATACAGATTGATTAAGTATGGGGAAGGATATAACCCTGACACACATCTTTCTTGATTTTAAACCATGCAGTATTCCTCTGTTTTGTTCAAATGACTACCTCTTGGTCTATGTACAGGTTCCTTATGAGTACTATTAAGTGTTTCTGAATTTCCATTCATCTCAAAGTTATCCATAATTTGTTATGATCCACACAGTAGAATTCCCTTGTATAGTCAATAAAACAAAAATAAACATTTTTTCTGGATTTTCTGGTTTCAGCCAAAATTCTTTTGACATCAGCAGTGATATGCCTCATTCCACATCCCCTTCTGAATCCATATTGAATTTCTGGCAGTTTCCTGTTGATCATGCTCCAACCACTTTTGAATTATCTTCAACATACTTTTATTTTCATGTGATATTAATGATATTGTTTGAAAATTTCCACCTTTTCTTGGATCATCTTTCCTTGGAATGGGAAAAAAATATGGATCTCTTCCAGTTGGTTGGCCAAGTAGCTGTCTTCTAAATTTCGTGGCACAGAAAAGTGAGATAGACAAATGAGAGCTGTCAGTATTTCATCCATTTGTTGAAGCATGTCTGCTAGTATTCTGTCAGTTCCTGGAGCCTTGTTTTTCCCCAATGCCTTAAGTGCAGTTTGTATTTTCTCCTTCAATATCATCAGTTCTTTATCATATGCTACTTCCAGAAATTGTTGAACATTGACAGATTCCCTTTTGAATGGTGATTTTTTTTATATTCCTTACATCTTCTTTTGATGCTTCTTGCATCATTCAATATTTTGCCTAGAGCATCCTTCAATATCACAACTCGAGGCTTGAATTTTTTCTTCACTTCTTTCAGCTTGAGAAATGCAGAGAATTTTTTCCCTTTTTGTTTTCTAACCCCAGTTCTTTGCACATTTATTTATAATACTTGGCTTCTCTATCTGTCCTTTAAAATCTTTTGTTAGTTATTTTACTTCATCATTTCTTTCATTAGCATTAGCTACTCTATGTCCAAGAGCAAGTTTCAGAATCTCTTCTGACATCAATTTTAATCCTTCTCTCTTTCCTGTGTTTTTAATGACCTTTTGTTTGCTTTATGCATGGCATATTTGATGTTACCCCACAACTCATCTGGTGTTTGATACTTATTGTTCAATGTGTCAAATTAATTCTTGAGATGATCTCCAAATTCAAGTGGAATTTTGTCTCTAAGCTCAAGTGTCAAGTTAGTACTTTGTCTCTGGTGGACTTGTTTTAATTTTCTTCACTTTCCCCTTGAACTTGTATATGAGCAATTGATAGCCTGTTCCATAGTCAGACCCTGATTTTGTTCTGAATGATGATATTGAGCTTCTCCATTGCTTCTTTCCTCAGATATAGTCAGTTTGATTTCTGTGAATTCCAACTGGGGAGATCCATATGTATAGTCACTGTTTTTGTTGTTGAAAAAGGGTATTTGCAATGAGTCAGTCATTGGTATCATCAAATTCTATCATGGGATCACCAGCATTGTTTCTATCACCAAGGTCATTTATTCTAACTGTTGTTGTGTGCCATCAAATCAGACCCGACTCATAGTGACACCTCCTTGGGTTTCCAAGCAGTATCACTACAGAAGTAGATTGCCCAAACTTCCTTACAAGAAGTGGCTGGTGGATTTGAACCACCAGCTTTCTGGTTAGCAGTCAAATGCCTTAGACACTATGCTACCAGAGCTCCCACTACTGATCCTTTTTCTTTGTTTCTATCTTTCACATTCCAAACATCAGTAATTACCAATGCATCTTGATTGCATGTTTGATCAATTTCAGATTGCAGAAGTTAGTAAAAATCTTAAATTTCATCATCTTCAGCATTACTATGTAAACTTGAATAACAGTCATATTAACTGGTCTTCCTTGTAGATGTATACATTTTATCCTATTACTGACAGTGTTGTACTTCAGAATAAATCCTGAAATGTATATTTTTGACAATAAATGTAACACCATTCTTGTTCATTTTTCATTCTTGATATAGCAGACTGAAAAAGGCCTACACACCAGTCCATTTCTGTTCACCAATGCCTAGGATATCAATCTTTATATAGTCCATTTAATTTTTTTACAACCTCCAATTTTCTTAGATTCATACTTCATTCATTCCACATTCTAAGTATTAATGGATGCATTCACCTATTTTTGTATTACTTAGTTATAGTCACATACAGGGAGGAGGACATCCAAGAGACACACAGATGTTTCACTCAAGAGCAGAGTCAAATGTAAGTTATGTTGGAAGCAGGCTTTGTGCAAATTTGAGGGTGGGTTCATTCCTGGTTCCTGTGGAAGGATATGATTGGATTGTTTTAATAGTTTCACAGGATGACACTGAGGTGAAATCCCTGGTAAGTTGAGGAAAGGGTGGCATGCAGGTGGTCTGGCTGATGGGACAATTTGCTGGGTGAGTAGTCTCCTTCTTGGTGGGGCTATATCTGGCAAAGAAGGGGAACTCCCAGAACTTTTTTGAGGTCCTATTTGAGGAACTCTGGTAGCATAGTGCCTAAGGCACTTGACTGCTAACCAGAAGGCTGGTGGTTCAAACCCACCAGCCACTCCTCGGAAGGAAGATGGGGCAACCTACTTCCGTAGTGATACTGCCTCAGAAACCCAAAGAGGGATCGCTATGAGTCAGGTCCAACTCAACGGCACATAACTACAACAACAACATGATGTGCAAAGATGCCAAGGTAGAGCTTGAAATTATGTGTCTTGAAATACGCACTTTAAGCCTCAGTTCCCTCATCCAGAAACTAGGATTAATAAAAGTATCTCATAGATCATAACAAGGAACAAATGATGAATTAACCCTTGCAGAGAACTGAGAACAATGACACATAATAAGTGCTCAGTAAATATTAATCTTTTTACTTTTATTATTATTATTATACAGTGTTTGATTTTTTAATCAGACATACTTGAATTGAATTAAATTTAAATCCTGGCTCTGCTGCTTACTGGCTCTACAATCCTGAGCAAGTTGAAATTCCTCATTTGTGAAAGTGCATGATAATAATAATAATAGTAAAAGTTTTAATTACAAAACTTCCAAGTGGAGAGGAAGACAGGGCAATGTCTTTATAGAACAGACTGTTCCATAGTTAGGGAGATAAGAATTTACTTCAGGGTAACCAAAAAGAAAATTAACAATCCTTCTATGCAAACTCAGAAAGAAGAAAAACACATGGCCTTAGTAAACACAAAACCAACAATGATGAAGAAAAGAGAAAAAAAAAAAAAAAAAAAAAAAAAAAAAAAAAACACTTGATAACAAAATGAACTCAGCACAGAAAAATATTTGGAACAAAGAAATCACCAACAACACAACAAAAAACACAATAGAATGACAGCAGTAAATTCACATCTATCACTGATTACACTCAAGGTGAATGGACTAAATGCACCAGTCAAGAGAAAGAGAGTGACAGATTGGACAAGAAAAGAAGACCTACAAGAGATCCACCTTAGACACAAAGATAAAATCCTTAGACACAAAGATAAAAATAATTTAAAAATTCAGGGGTGGAAAAAAATATCAAGCTAAAGGCAACCAAAAGAGAGCAGGGTGGCAATATTAATTTCTGATAAAATAGACTTCAAGGTGAAAAATAGCATAAGGGATAAACAAGAACACTATATGATGCTAAAAGGGTCAATTGACCAATATGACATTACCATGATAAATATCTACATGCCCAATGAAGGAATTCCAAAAATACATAAAGCAAATATTAACTGAATTGAAAGGAAACATAGACAACTCTACAATAGTAGTTGTTGTTGTTGTTGTTATGTGCCGTCGAGTCGGCCCCGACTCATAGCGACCCCTCCTTGGGCTTCCGAGGCAGTATCACTACGGAAGTAGGATTGCCCAACCTTCCTTCCGAGGAGTGGCTGGTGGGTTTGAACCGCCAGCCGTCTGGTTAGCAGGCAAGTGTCTTAGCCACTATGCTACCAGAGCTCCCTACAATAGTAGTAGGAGACTTTAACACACTACTTTCAAGGAGGGACAGGACAACAAAAAAAAAAAACTCAACAAAGATACAGAACTCAACAACACAATCAACCAAGTTGACCTCATAGACTTATACAGAGCACTCCACTCAAGAAAAGTGCAATACACATTCTTCTCCAGTGCACATGGATTATTTTCCAGAAAAGACCATATGTTAAGACACAAAACAAGCCTCAATAAATTAAAAAGAAAACACTGAAATACTACAAAGCATCTTCTTGAATCACAATGCTATAAAATTAGAAATCAATAATAGGAAGAAGAGGGAAAAAGTATCAGATATGTGGAAACTGAATAATACACTGTTCAAAAACTACTGGGCAACAGAAGAAACAAAGTGTGAAATAAAAAAAATAAATAATAATCCGAGAAACAAATGAAAATGAAGATACAACTTACCAAAACCACTGGAACACAGTAAAAGTGGTAAACAGAGATAAATTTATAGCAATAAATGAACCCATCATAAAAGAGGAAAGAATCAAAATCAACACTTTAATTCAACAACTCCAACAATTAGAAAAAGAGCAAAAACAGAAACCTACAGTATTCAGAAGCAAGGAAATAACAAAAATCAGAGCAGAAATAAATGAAGCAGAAAACAACAACAAATAAATAATAAAATAAAGAAAATCAACAACAAAAAAAGAAACTGGTTCCGTGAAAAGATTAATGAAATTGATAAACCACTGCAAAATTTAACAAAGGAAAAGAAAGAGAAGATGCAAAGAACATGAATAGTAAGCAAAAAAAGTTAGTTCATAATAACTAACTGAAATGAAACAGATAGTAACAGAATATTATGAAGAACTATACTCCAACAGATTTGAGAACCTAGAAGAGATGGACAAGTTTATAGAAACACAAGACCTACCTAAAGTATCCCAGTTGGAGATACAATACTTGAACAGACTCATAACTAAAGAATAAATTGGACCTTAAAAAGAAGAAAAACCAGGTACTAATCAACTCATGGTTCACAACATTCTTGAAAATTAACAGTAAAAATACAGCAAATTAGAATCTATGGTATAGACCTAAAGCAATTACCAAATAAAATTTTAGAGTATTAAATACATAAAATATAGAAAACTAAATTGTGAAAATAAATAAAATACAGTTCAGAAGATGGAAAAAATAAATAAATAAATAAAAAGAAAACAGAAAGAATTCATAATATCAGAATTCACCTTGAAAATAAAGAGGCAATTCATTATATAAATTCAAAAACTGATTGTTAAAGTAAATTAATAAAACAGTAAAACTACTAGCTAACATAAACTTAAGAGCTGTGATGGTGTGGTGCTTATGGCATTTCACTGCTAACCAGAAGGCTGGTGGTTCAAACCTACCAGCCACTTCTATGAAGGAAGGTTGGGCAGTCTATTTCTGCAGTGATACCACCTCAAAAACTCAAGGAGGAATCTCTATGAGTTGGATCCAACTCAACAACACTGTGTTTGGTTTTTTGATAGCATAAGCATAAAAAGAAAAAGGGAGAACATGCATATCTATCTATCTATCTATTTATATATCTATATATCTATATGAAATTAGAAAGGACAAGGAGGAAATAAAAGGTAATTAAATTAAAACACAGATAATTCAAAGTTACCCAAACCAATTTTGTACAATTTGATGAAATTGTAAGTTTGAAAACCTAGATAAAAGGGTCATTTTTAAGATTATGATTTATCAAAACTCAACTCATCAAAGACAGCATGTAAAAAGTAAGTAATGTAACAACTATTAGTGTTAAAAATATTTAATAAAGTTCAAATTAACATCAATCTCCTTAATATAATAAACTACAGTTTAGCAGGGCCTTAAACCAGCATTTAGCAAATGAAGAAAAGTAGACACTTCCCAGTAAAGTCAAGAACAAGACAAAGATGTCTACTATTTTTACTACTGCTTAACATTATGTTAAAAATAATAGTTATTTTTACAATAAGGAGAACAGCACAAACTGATCAAAGTAAAGGAAGGCACTAGGAAGAGGACAAGAGTTAAAGTCAAAAAAGGTAAAAAATTATAACATACTTAATCCTACAATTGGGAGCTCTGGTAGCATAGTGGCTAAGGCACTTGACTGCTAACCAGAAGGCTGGTGGTTCAAATTGACCAGCCACTCCTCGGAAGGAAGATGGGGCAATCTACTTCCGTAGTGATACTGCCTCGGAAACCCAAGGAGGGGTCACTATGAGTCGGGTCTGACTTGATGGCACATTACAACAACAACAACAATCCTACAATAACAGTAATAACAATAATCTATGAGTGGATACATAGATATACAAGCAAGCTGAACACCATTGGGAAGGTGAATAGAACTACATCCACGAATACGTGTTTGATGCAGGGTATTTCTACATATGCGTTTACCTATGCTGCAAATATATCCATGAATATAATAGAGCATACAGGAGGTAAAGTTATGAAAACTTGCTACCTATTACCAAATAGCTTGAGGGAATATGTCCTTAGGCCTGGGAGCTTGGCATCACAGTTTTGAGACATCAAGGTCAATCGGCATAACATAGTCCAGAAAACAGTGTTCTACTTCCTACTTTGGTGAGTAGCAACTGGGTTCTTAAAAGCTTGTGAGCAGTTATCTAAGGTGCAATTATTAGACTCTCCCCATCTGGAGCAGAGTGAAGAAGTTCAAAGATGCAAGGAAAAAATTGGTCCACAGAACTAATGCATCACATGAATCCTATGACCCTGAGATCAGAAGAACAAGATGGTGCCTGGATAACACTGATAACTGCTCTAAAAAGGATTATAATATGAGGTCCTGGATAGAGTGGGAAAAAAAAATATGAAACAGCTCCAAATAATAAAATAGACCAGGTTTACTGATCTGATGAAGACTAGTGGAACCCCTGAGACTGGCCCTTAAGACATCCTTCAGACCTGGAACTGAACTCATCCTCATGGCTTAAGTTTCAGCCAAATAATACACAGGGCTACAAAGTGACCAATAACACTAGGGAGGTATGCACTCCTTAGAACAATCAATGTAAAACCAAAAGTGCAAGATTTTCCCAAGATAAATCTCAGAAGAGAAGAAGAAGAGACAGGAAAGAAGGACAAATGGAAATGATAAACACAGGGAGGAAGTGGGAAGAGTTCTGTTACATTGTGCAGACTACAATCAATGTCACAAGACAAAATGTGTATGAACTGTTGAATGGAAAATTTTGCTCTGTAAACTTTCATGCAAATCACAATAAAAACTTAAAAAAGTATATTAACTAATGAATTCAGTAGGAAAATACCTTCATATCTAGGGGGAGAGGAAGGAAGCTCCCAGTACAAACAATGGAAGAAAAGGCCCCATTTAAAATAGGAAGAAAGAAAATTAAACAACAAAAAAATTACAAAAAAATATCCCAAACTTGTATGAGAAAATTTTAAAACACTTTTGAGAGATAAATATGTGATTGAATGGAAAACCTCATGTTCTCAGATGGGAAGAGTCAACATCAAATGATGTGATTCCTCTCTTAAGTTAATTTATGAGTTTAATGCAATGCCAATAAATGTACAATCACTTTCCCCTTTCCCCAGTTAGAGAACTTAATCATAAAGGTCATTTGTAACTGGCAAGCAAAATAGCCAGGAAATTCCTTACAGAGAACAAGAAGAACCAGATTGCTAGGTTGTAAAACCTGCTATGTTATTATTATGGTGTGCCTGTGAGTTGATTACACTCATATCAACCCTATAGGACTGAGTAGAACAACCTGTAGAGTTTCCAAGGCTGAAATATTTATAGGAACAGATTACCAGGTCTTCTCTACCGCAGAGCTGTTAGTGAGTTTGAAATGCAGACCTTTCAGTTAGCAGCAGAGCACTTAATTATTGGACCACCAGGGTCTTTAAAACCTGCTATAAAGCCTATAAAATTAAGGCCATAAAGTATTGATGCACAAATAGACTAATGGAGTGGAATAAAAAATCCAGAAATGGACACAATTGTATATGTAAACCTAGCATATAATAAAAGTGCCATTTCAAATTATTGGAGAAAAGAGAATATTTTCAATAATTGATGACGGCATAACTGGATTCCAATGGAAAACAAGATTAATTTGGATGAATTCCTCATACCATATATGTCTTAGTTCTGTAGTGCTGCTATACGGAGATACCAAAAGCAGATGGCTTAAACAAACAGAACTATTGTCTTAGAATTTAGGAAGCTAGAAGCTTGAATTCAGAATGCCAGCTCCAGGAGAAAACTTTCTCAGGCTTCTGGGTGGAGGCTCCTTGACCTTGTGCTTTAGCTCTGTCTTCCAGGCCCACTGGAGCTACATGGAGGCTTCTCCTGACTTACCCAGATGCAGGATCTGAGGAATTCAAGATTGGCTGGAAGTACAGCAGGCTGCTGGCTGCTGAGGCTGACAAATCCTTGTTGGTTCACAAACTGTGAAGGTAACAATTCCAAGAGCAGCAGGCAACATGCCAGATCACTAGTTGAACTCCAGGAACTAGAAATGATGATAGGGCAAATTCAGGATCCTAAAATAAGCAAAATAGTAGAGACCTTTCCTGAAGAGTCTCCATATATACTTCAAGCAGAACATAAACTGATGGCACCTCCCCTTCAACTAATTAGCTGTTCACAGCAGATTCCACTATGGAGATGATTACACCTTATTCAATCTCATCATGGGAAATAACTACATCCAGCTGCCACACCACTGAAGCTTATGACCTAGCCCAGTTTCTAAACAACCTTAACTTACCTTAACTAGCACCATCAACCAAAATAAAATTTTAGGTGATCAGAGATTAAATATTTTAAAAATATGCAACCATAAAAGTACTAAAATAAACATAAGTAAACTCTTCTATAATCTAGGAGGGGAAAAACTTCCATGTGATGGAAGGTCAAGAATTTGACATACTAGAATTGTATAGGACCTCTGGTGGCATAGTGCCTAAGGTATTTGACTGCTAACCAGAAGGCCGAAGGTTCAAACCCACCAGCCACTCCTTGGAAGGAAAATTGGAGCTCTGGTAGCATAGTGCCTAAGGCATTTGACTGCTAACCAGAAGGTTGGTGTTTCAAACCCACAAGCCACTCCTTGGAAGGAAGGTTGGGCAATCTACATCTATAGTGATATTGTCTCGGAAACCCAAGGAGGGGTTGGTATGAGTCGGGTCTGACTTGATGGCACATAACAACAACGTACTTCCATAGTGATACTGCCTCAAACTCAAGGAGGAGTCATTATGAGTCAGATCTGACTCAACAGCAGAAACCTTTTAGAATTGTATAGAAAAATTTATCATAAGCAATGCAAAAAGGCAAATGCTAAACTGGGGGAAATATTTGCAACATATATTATGAGAATTGTATTAAATCTCTAATATGAAGAGCATCTAAAAGTAGAGAAGAAAAACACTGGCAATCTTATAAAAAAATCAGTAGAAAATTGAACACACAGATCATAAAAACAAAATAACTGCAAATAGATTTTAAGAATACCTAACTACACTTGATTTAATAAAAATAGGATAAGTACACATTTAAAATTCAGCAAGGTGCTGTTTTCACCTACTAGCAAAAATCTAAACTTTGATAAAATGCACACATGCACACACACACACACATACATTGTGTGTGACACTTTGGAGGCCGATCACTTTATAAATTGCTAGAGATAATGTAAAATAGAATGGAGAATTTTATCAATATTTAGATAATCACATAAATATCTATCTTTGACCCAATAATCCATTTTCTAGGACTCTATTCCAAAAATATAAAAAGACATATGAATAGTGTTATTCATCCTAATTATAATTATAATATGCAAATGACTAGGAAAAAAAATATTCTTCAGTAAGAGACAGGTTGATATAATTATGGGCATCCACACAATAGAGTACCAAGAAGTTATACAAAAGAATGAAGACTACTATACACTATTTTGGAGTGATAATCAGGACTTTAAAGAGGAAAAAAAAAAAAAAGGTGGAGAAAAGTTATATAGTATGCTACCTTTATCTCATTTTATGAAATTAATTTTGAAAATCTAGAAATACAGGTTTCTAGGAGCTCTGGTAGCATAGTGCCTAAGGCACTTGACTGCTCACCAGAAGGCTGGTGGTTCAAACCCACCAGCCACTCCTCGGAAGGAAGGTTGGGCAATCCTACTTCCGTAGTGATACTGTCTCGGAAACTCAAGGAGGGGTCGCTATGAGTCGGGGCCAACTCAACGGCAAAACAACAACAGCAACAACAACAAGATTACATTGAATTAGGAACATATATGTGTTTATTTGCTTGCAGTGCAGTGAATTGCTTTTACATGGCCTTCTAGTCATAAGAATGTAACTCTCATTAAATGATTGGTGTGGTACTATGCAAATGAAATGTATGAAATTCTTCCCAGAATTGGCTGAGATAGGAAAATAAAGTAATTGTGGCCACTCAGGAGACTGGTCAATTTTCCCATCCTGTCAGGCTTAAAAAGAGCCCATCCCAGAGATTGAGAGGGGACCTCACTATCATAAAGGAGAAAAGTTGAGCATGGAGCATGTCTGTTGGACATAGAAACCCTGTTCTGAGAACCCCTTAGATCCAGGAGATAAAACTGTAATATTGGAGAGTTGTAACAATGGGGACAGCATGAGGCAGCAAGAATGGTGATAAACACTGAAGAGGCCATCACCAGAGCAATGGTGGCAGCAGATCCAGGACACCAGTTCAAGATGAAGCAGTTCACTTCCCTGTCCATGAAGTGGGCCAATTACAATGAGATTTCCAACCCACAGAACAAGAGAGCTAACTTCAGGCAGGAGGATTGCTGGCTGAGTGGGTTTCTTCCAGGCATTTATTGATGAGCTATGACACTTTCTCAGCAGGCCTTAGGCCAGGCTGAGCAGGACCTAGTGACAGAGGCCTGCCTCTGGACAGCCAAGAAGAAGCTGTCCTGATGAAGAACTGTATTCTAAGTTGTTCCTGTTACTTTTAAACTGATTTCTGATCCAGAATTGTAACCTGTCAATTCCCTAATAAACATCACAATCATGAGTATGGTTTAAGAATTCTGGGTGGCTATTGCCAAAAATTATGAAACCCTGCAGAGAAGTAGAGAGTGCCATGGGGAGGAAGGCTGGTGTCAGAATTGGTGAAAAGGTTGGAGAGTGGAGGTATGTCTGATCTCACTACAATCAGCTTTGGACAGATGCTAATTCTCATCCCTTCTCCAGAAGTTAAGTGAAATCTGATCTTCTCACAACACTACTTATTTGGAAAAAAAAAAAAAAAAACAAGGCAGGATAAACCATAAAAATTTTAAGAAATGGTTACCTCTATAAAAAGAACCATGATTCGTTTCTCAGTTTATTGTACTGTGGTGGAGTGAAGTGTGGTGGAGTGGAGTACTGTGTGTTGCTGTGAGACTGAAGGCTATGCCACTGGTATTTCAAATACCAGCAGGGTCACCCATGATGAACAGGTTTCACTGGAGCTTGCACATGAGGACAGATTAGGAGGAAGGACAGGGCCATCCATTTCTGAAATAACTCACCATTGAAAACCTTATGAATAACAGTAAAACACTGTCTGATATAGTGCTAGGAGCTCTGGTAGCATAATGCCTAAGGCTAGCAGTTCAAACCCACCAGCCACACCTCAGAAGGCAGGATGGGTGATCTACTTCTGTAGTGATACTGCCTCAGAAACCCAGGGAGGATTGCTGTGAGTCAGATCCAACTTGATGGCACATAACAACAAAAACAACGATATAGTGCTGGAATATGAGCCCCTTAGGTTGGAAGGCACACAAAACATGACTAGTGAAGAGCTGCCTCCCCATAGTAGTCAAGCTTAATGATGGGGATGGAGTAAAGCTTTCAGGACCTTCATTTGGTGATGGGGCATGACTCAATATAGGAAGAAATAGTTGCAAACATTCAGTAATAATCAGAAAATGGAATGTACAGAACATGAATCTATGAAAATTGGAAGTTGTCAAAAATGAAATGCAACAGATAAAGATTGATACCTAGACATTACCAAACCAAAAACCCACTGCCATTGAGTAGATTCTGACTTATGGGTTTCCGAGGCAGCAAATCTTCATGGAAGTAGATTGCCCAGTCTTCCTTCTGCAGAATGGCTGGTCAGTTTGAACCACCAACTCTCTGGTTAGTAGTCAAATACCTTAGGCACTGTGCCATCAGACCTCTTATCTTAGGCATTAGTAAACTGAAATGGATTGGTATTGGTCATTTAGAATGAGGTAATCATATGATTTACCTTGCAGGGAATGACAAAATTGAAGAACAGTATTACATTCCTCTTCAAAAAGAACATTTCAGGATCTATCCTGAAATAAAATGCTGTCAGTAATAGGATAATATCTCCAAGCCAAAGAGGAATACCAATTAATACCACTATTTTTCAAATTTATGCACCAACCACCAAAGCATAAGATGAAACTGAAGATTTTTACCAACTTCCTCAGTCTGAAATTGACCAAACATGAAATCAAGATATATTGATAATTATTGGTGGTTAGAATATGAATGTTGAAAACAAAGAAGAATCAGCAGTCGTTGGAAAATATGACCTTGGTGGTAGAAATGACAAGAGAGATCACATGATAGAATTTTGCAATACCAATGACTTATTCATTGCAAATCCCTTTTTTTCAGCAACATAAGTGATGGCTATACATGTGGACCTTGCCAGAAGGAATACACAGAAACCTGATTGACTGTATCTGTGGAAAGAGGTGATGGAGAAGCTCAGTATCATCAGTCAAAACTAAGCCAGGAGCTGACTGTGAAACAGACCATTAATTGCTCATGTGCAAGTTCAAGTTGAAACTAACAAAAATTAAAATAAGTCCACAAAAGCCAAAATGCATCCTTGAGTATATCTCACCTGAATTTAGATACCATCTGAAGAGTAGATTTGATGCATTGAACTCCAATGACCCAAGAACAGACAAGTTGGAGGGAGACATCAAAAGCATCATACGTGAAGAAAACTGTCATTAAAAAGGCAGGAAAGGAATAAAAGATCAAAACTGATGTTGAAGGGACTCTGAAATTTGCTCTTTAATGGAAAATAGCTAGAGCAAATGAAAGAAATGCTGGGAAAAAAAAAAAAAGAGAACTGAAAACATTTTAAAGGGCAGCTCAGGAAGACAAAGGAAAGTATTACAATGAAATGTACAAAGACAGACCAGGAGCTAGAAAATCAAAAAGGTAGAAACATTCAGCATTTCTGAAGCTGAAAGTACTGAAGAAAAAATCAAGCCTTGAGTTGCAATATTGAAGGATTCTATGGGCAAGATATTGAACAATCAGGAAGCATCATAAGATGGCAGGGGAACAGAGTCACTGTACCAAAAAGAGTTGGTTGACATTCAACTGTTTTAAGAGGTAGCATATGATAAAGAACCAGTGGTTTTGAAGGAAGAAGTCTAAGGTGCACTGAAGAAGCTGGCAAAAAAGAAGTCTTCAGGAATTGATGAATATCCATTGAGATGTTTCAACAAATGATTGCAGTGCTGGAGGCACTTACTCATTTACACCAAGAAACCTGGAGACAGCTACCTGACTAAATGACTGGAGGAGAACCATATTTGTGTCTCTTGCAGAGGAAGGTGGTCCAACAGAATGTGAAAATTATGGAACAATATCATTAACATCATACACAAGTAAAATCTTGTTGAAGACAGTTAAACAATGATTGCAATATATTGGCAGGCAACTTCCAGAAATGCAAGCTGGATTCAGAAGAGAACATGGAATGAGGGATATCATTGCTGATGTCAGATGGTCTTAGCTGAAAGCAAAGAATACAAGAAAGATGTCTACCTGTGTTTTCTTGCCTATGCAGAAGCATTTGACTGTGTGGATCATGAAAAATTATGGATAACACTGTGAAGAATGGGAATTCCAGGACACTTAGTTGTGCTCATGAGGAACCTGTACATAGACTAAGATGATGTTTTTGAATAGAACAAGGGGATATTGCACAATTCAAAAATCAAGAAAGGTTTGTGTCATAGTTGTATCCTTTCACCATACTTATTCAATCTGTATGTTGAGTAAATAATACAGGAAGCTAGACTATATTATGAAGAAGATTTGATATCAAGATTGGAGGAAGAACCATTAACAACCAGTAATATGCAGATGACACAAACTTGCTTGCTGAAAGTGAAGATGACTTGAAGCACTTACTGATGAAGATCTAAAACTGCAATCTTCAGTATGAATTATATCTCAACATAAACAAAATGAAAATCTTCACAACTGAGCCAATAAGTCATGACAAATGGAGAAAAGATTGAAGTTATCATGGATCCCATTTTACTTGGTTTCATAGCCAACACCCATGGAAGCAGCCATCAGGAAATCAGATGTCATATTACATTGGGAAAATCTACTACAGAAGACCCTTTAAAGTATTAAGAAGCAAAGATGTCACTTTGAGGACTAAGATGCCCCTGACCCGAGCCATGGCATTTTCAACCACATAATATGCATGTGAAAGCCAGACAATGATTTAGGAAGACAGAGGAAGGGATGATGTCTTTGAATTGTGGTGTTGGCAAAGAATACTAAAATACCATGAACTGCCAGAAAAATGAACAAATCTGTCCTTGAAGAAATGAAGCTGGAATGCTCCTTGGAAGTGAGAATGGACAGACTTTGTCTCACTTACTTAGGCCATACTGTCAGAGAGACCAACCCCTTGAGAAGGATATCATGCTTGGTAAAGTAGAGGGTCAGTGAAGGAGGGAAGACCCTCAACAAGATGGATTGGCACAGTGGCTGCAATGATGGGCTCAAATATAGCAACGATTGTGAGGATGGTAGAGGACTGGGCAGTGTTTCATTCTCTTGAACATGAGGTCATTATGAGTTGGAGCCAACTCGATGGCACCTAACAACAACGACATAAAAAGAAGAGAATAAAATAGAGTGGATAGGGTTAGAAGCCAGAGTTTCTTTAAAAAACCTAGTTATGCAAATTTTTCTTTGGCACTATGCTAATATTTTTCATAATTATAAAACAAAATTATTCCTTTAAAAATAATCCATGAAAATATAAAATAAAATGATACACATAAGCATAAATGTGTATGTAGTTTGTGGCACAACCACAGAAAGAGTAACTATTTCAAGCTAACTTAAAACACAATATTATGAATGTACATCTTTAGATGACATATGCTGATGACAAAAAAGAACTGCAGAAAAGTAAAATCAATAAGCATTTTATATTTCCAGTAATCATATTTCTGATAGAAGCACTGATATCATTATGTCACTAGAGTCTATGTATATAGTGAACTAAAACAAAAAGTCTGTAGTTGCTATGTTATCAAATTTGTTCTGATTAATAGTGACTCTGTGTACAACAGAATGAAACAATGCCTGGTCCTGTGCCATCCTCACAATAGTTGCTATGTTTGAAACCATTGTTTCAGCCACTGTGTCAACTCATCTCAATGAGGGCTTTCATCTTTTTCTCTAACCTCTACTTTATCAAGCATGATGACCCTTTGCAGGGACCAGTACCTCCTGATAAAATGTCAAAATTGTATGAGACAAAGTCTTACAAACCTTTCTTTTAAGAAGCATTCTGGTTGTACTTCTTCAAAAGTAGATTTATTTGTTCTTTTGGAAGTCCATGGAATACTACTCTTCATCAACACTAATTTGAATGCATTAATTCTTCTTTGCTCTTCCTTAGTCATTGCTGAGCTTTTGCAAGCCTATGAGGTAATTGAAAACACTATAGGTAGGTCATGTGCACTTTAGTCCTCAAAGTGACATCTTTGTTTTTTACCACTTTAAAGAGGTCTTTTGCTGTAAAGTTACCCAATGTAATTTGTCAGTTGATTTTTTGACTGCTGCTGCTTCTGTGGGCATTGATTATGGATCCAAGTAAAATGAAATACTTGACAACTTCAATATTTTTTTCTGTTTAGCATGATGTTGCTCATGGATCCAGTTGTAAGGATTTTTGTTTCCTTTATATTGAAGTGTAATCCATACTGAAGGCTGCAGTATTTGATTTTCATCAGTAGGTGCTTCAAGTCATCTTCACTTTTCAGAAAACAAGGTTTATCATCTGTATATCACAGGTTGTTAATGAGTCTTCTTCTAATCCTGATGCCATGTTCTTCCTCACATAGCCCAGCTTCTCAGATTATTTGTTCAGCATACAGATTGAATAAGTATAGTGAGAGGACACAGCTCTGACACACACATTTCCTGACTTTAAATCATTCGGTATCCTGTTGGTCTTTTCTAACAGCTGCCTCTTGGTCTATGTACAGGTTCCTCATGAGCAAAATTAAGTGTTCTGGAATTCCCATTCTTTGCAGTGTTATCCATAATTTGTCATTATCCACACAGTCCGATACCTTTGCATAGTTGATAAAACACAGGCAAACATCTTTCCTGTATTCTCTACTTTCAGCCAAGATCCATCTGACATCAACAATGATATCCCTCATTCCAAGTTCTCTTCTTAGTTTGACTTCAATCTCTGGAAGTTGCCTGTTGAGGAACTGTTGCAACCATTTCTTATGATCTTCAGCAAAATTTTAGTTGCATATGAAATTAATGATATTGTTTGATAATTTCTGCATTCTGTTTTGAATCTCCTTTCCTTGGAATGGACACAAATATGAATCTCTTTCAGTCAGTTCACCAGGTAGCTGCCTTCCACATTTCTTCACATAGATGAGTAAGAGCTTCCAGCATTGCAATCATTGGAAAGAGTAACAGCATAGCTTCTAGCATCACAGCAACATTCAAGCCACCACTGTACTGATACAAAATGACAGATGTGTTTTTGAGTAAAAGGTTAATGAACTGATATTCTAATTCTGTCATGGCCAGTGTTGGTGCAAACTTGAAATTATTGGTGTGTGGTAAAGGAAATATAAGTGTAAAACCAAAGAAGTTAAGTAAGAACATTACAATTCTGAACTTGAGTTTGAAGAATCTGTGTAAATTCATAATCTATTTTTGCTTATATGACTAACCAACCAAAAAAAAAAAAAAAAAAAAAGCTCAGCACTGTTAAATTAAAAAAGCCCAGAAATAATTACTGACCTAGTGGCTATGAGCAACCCTAGCACTCAAACTGTGATCTCCAAATACCCTTTCCCACTAAATAGAACCACGTTTCCTTGGAGAAATTGCTGATTTCAAGCTTGGGTGGGAAATATACAAGATAAATTTGGAACGTCACAGAATGTGGGATCAGTTGGTTATCAACTAATATGTGAGAAGTACAAAAGACTGAAACCTATCAAATATTTTAAAATCTATGATGATACTGAAAAAACAAGCAAGTAAATTTTAATTGGTCACCAGTGAAGGACAGTAGCAAACCACACTATTATTTTGAAAACTGATGAACAAGAGAAGTACTCCAGCTAATGAATAAATAGTATCAATTTCTAACATGTAATGAATTAATCTTGCCACAGATATAGTCAATCTGATTTCTGTGTGTTCCATCTGGTGAAGTCCACGTGTACAGCCACCGTTTGTGTTGTTGAAAAAAGGTGTTTGCAATGAACAAGTCGTGGGTCTTGCAAAATTCTACCATACGAGTTCCAGCATTATTTCTGTCACCAA